>NC_139023.1:135298334-135545113 GCF_964662115.1 Mustela nivalis | reverse complement strand
CTTTCAAAAAAACAGCTTCTAGGTTTTTTGATGTTTTCTACTGTATATCTCGTTTCTATCTCATTGATCTCTGCTCTAATCTTGATTATTTCTCTTCTTGTGTGGTTCTAATTTATTGTTAGTCTTCTAGTTCTTTAAGGTGCAAGGAGAGTTGGTATATTCCAGATTTTTCAATTTTTTGAGAGAGGCTTGGATGGTTATGTATTTCGCCCTTAAGACTGCCTTTCCCGGGGCACCTGGGTGGCTCAGTAAGTTAAGCCGCTGCCTTCGGCTCAGGTCATGATCTCAGGGTCCTGGGATCGAGCCCCGCATCAGGCTCTCTGCTCAGCAGGGAGCCTGCTTTCTCCTCTCTCTCTCTGCTGCCTCTCTGCCTGCTTATGATCTCTGTCTGTCAAATAAATAAATAAAATCTTAAAAAAAAAAAAGACTGCCTTTCCCATATCCCACAGGTTTTGGACCGAAGTGTCTTCATTCTTATTGGTTTCCATGAATTGTTTAGGTTCTTCTTTGATTTCCTGTTTGATCCAAACATTCTTAATTAGGGTGGTCTTTAGCTTCCAAGTGTTTGAGTTCCTTCCAAATTTTTTCTTGTGGTTGAGTTCCAGTTTCAAATCATTGTGGTCTGAGAATATGCAGGGAATAAACTTAATCTTTTGGTATCGGTTGAGCTCTGATTTGTGACCCAGTATGTGGTCTATTCTGGAGAAAATTCCATGTGCACTTGAGAAAAATTAGTACTTTTTTGTTTTAGGGTAGAATGTTCTGTATATATCTATGAGGTCCATCTGGTCCAATGTGTCATTTACTGCTCTTGTTTCTTTATTGATTTTCTGCTTGGATAATCTGTCTACTGCTGAGTGATATGTTAAGATTCCCTACTATTAATGTATTCGTATTAATATAACTCTTTTTTTGAACTCCTCTTAATATTTCTTGTAGTGGCAGCTTGGTGGTCACATAGTCTTTTAAACCTTGTTGGTTTTGGGAGCTCTTTATTTCTTCATCCATTTGGAATGTCAGCCTTGCTGGATAAAGTATTCTTGGCTGCATGTTCTTCTCATTTAGTGCCCTAAATATGTCCTGCCAGCCCTTCCTGGTTTGCCAGGTTTCTGTGGACAGGTCTGACATTATTCTGATGGACCTTCCTCTGTATGTAAGGAATCTCTTCCCCCTAATTGCCCTTGGAGGTCTTGTCTAAAATTATGATTTGTGAGTCTCACAATTAAATACCTTGAGGTCTTTCTACATTCATTGATCTTGGTAGATATTCTTTCTGCCACTAGGACATGAACACTGGTTCCATTCCCCAGATTGGAAAAAATTTCATGGAGAATTTTTTCAACTATATACTCTAGTATTCCTTCTTTTTCTTCCCCCTCAGGGATCTCAATAATTCTGATGTTGGAATATTTCATGGCATCATTTATTTCCCCAATTCTGTTTTCATGGCTTTTAAGTTGTTTTTTCCAAGCCTCTTCCTGATCCTTTTTTATCTCTCAGTTTGTCCTCTAGATCACTAATTCTATCTTCTGCCTTAGTTACCCTCACTGTTAGTGTATTTAGATTAGATTGGATCTCATTGATAACATTTTAAACTTCTTCCCAAGCAGCTTTCACTTCTGCCCTAATTGGCTCCATGTTGTCTCTAATGGTTTCCTTCAACCTAGCCATTGTCTGGATAATTGCTATCCTGAATTCATTCTCTGACATACTATTTACATCCATATCCAATAGTACTGAAGGAGAGGGCACAGTCACTGAATTTTTCCTCTGCTGGGTATTCCTCCTCCTAGTCATTTTGGTGAGAGGTGGTTGAGGGAATGTGTAGTTGGATGTATCAACAGCGATCCAGGAAAGGTACACCCTGGAACCCTTCTGAGCAATCAGAAGTCACCACCAAAAAGAAAGGAAAAAAAAAAATGAGAGAGAAAAAGAGATATGTGGGGGGGGGGGGGAGAGAGAGATAGAGAGAAGACCACCCAGAATGAGCCGCAATGGTAAGATTCATAAGGTATATAAACAAAAACGGACAAACAAATGACTGAAAAAAGTAAATGACAAGAGAAAAAAAAAAAAAAAGAACCCAGCAAAAACGTACCCCAAATAAAAGATTTATATAATACCAGAACAAAAACAAATGTACAGAAACAATGATAGAAGAAAAAGATGGGAGGGTGGTCATAAATCCTCAATGTGGGTGAGGAAGGTGTTTTGATTCTTTCTGGGTGTATCTTGATATATTTGTTAAAGGACTGAACTTTCCAGAAATAAAGGGAGATTAAACCTATTTTATATATGGGGGTAGTATTGATTAGGGATAGAGGATTGCCTTGAATCTTATATCTATCTGCATATTTAAAAAAAAGAAAGTAAAAAGAAAAACACAGATATATGTATGGAAATAATTCAATTTAAAAGGGTATTACAAGGGTTGCCTGGGTGGCTCAGTTGGTTGAAGTGTCTGCCTTCCACTCAGGTCATGATCTCAGAGTCCTGGGATCAAGCCTCACATCAGGCTTTCTGCTCAGTGGGGATCCTGCTTCCCTCTCTCTCTGCCTGCCTCTCTGTCTACTTGTGATCTCTGTCTGTCAAATAAACAAATAAAATCTTTTTTAAAAAGGGTACAGAAGATGTTGCATTGAACTAGATGTTGTGGCAAGTAGGTTAAAAACATTAATCAGGACAAGAATAGTGAGAATGAGTTAAAAATAAAAGTTGTATGTATGAAATATACAAGTTTTAGAGCAATACCGGGAGCTTAATATATTGTTTTCCTCTGATATTGGGGTTTTATAATTTTATGGGGACACTGTGGTAGTTGTTCTCTCATTGTTTTGGCTGGATTTCTGGGGAGGGGCCTGCCATGTTCTTTTTCAGGCAGTTTTGCTTGGGTTGAGTCCTCCTGCCACCTATCAAGGGGCTAGGCTTTGTGGAAACCTGTTTTTTGGGCTTTTGTTCTCTGGAGGTTTTTTCCCTTTGCTGGATTTTTGTGGCCTTTTGGAGGTTTAGTGGAAAGCAAACTGTACCCAGACCTCTGCCTCAGAGAGAAGCCTCAGTCTGCATCCCTCTGGGTGGACTAGAACACACAGACACCCCCTCTACAAACCCCACTGAGCTGTGCAACCTCCCATAGGCAGAGCATGTCCCCTGCCACTGTCTTAAGGGTTGTCTTAAGTTGTCCGCTTGTCTCTGCACTCATGTGCCACTAAAACCATGAGTGATACTGGTCCAGGGAGCCTGCTCCCTGCGGCTACCTTTGCCAGGACTGCTATCTGTGGTCCAGAACTGAGTTTGCCACTGTGGGATATTGCACTGAGTTCCTTTTGGACCTGACTGGGAGAGTCCAGACCCTTGGCTGGTCTTAGACAGTATGAGCTAGCTCCAGGATGGAACTTTCTCAGAGCAAGGGAGAGTGGGTCACACCCCGGTTACACAGTGCACCAAAGTTCTAGGGAGCACAGGCTGGTGCCATTACCAGACTCCCTAATGTGGGAGCAGGAGTGTGCCCAGCTAAGCCATGATGCAAGCTGCACAACCCCAGAGGCTCCACTGCCCTCTCTCTTGCATGGGTGGTCACAGGTGGTGGCCGTCCTGGGACTGTGGGTTTAGACCGGAGCCCATGACTGCCCGATTCCACCAGTTGTCCCTTAAGATTATTTGCTCTTTTTGAGTGCTTTTACCCAGACTCCAAGTTAATCCCAATGACAGGGTACAATCATATTGGGGTATTAGTTTCCAATTGGTCTCTTCTGGTTACTCCCTCCCCCTTCTGCTTATCCTGATATCAGTAGAATTATTCCCACTCCACTTTAGTCTCCACTGCTGTCTTCTTTCCCCATAGAGATCCAGAAGTGTATAATCTTATATCCCAGACTGATTTCATGGATGTTCAGAGTGTTCTAGTAGATAATTAGCTCACTTTAGGGAACTAGTTGAAAAAGGGTTTCCTACTTCTCTGCCATCTTGCCCTTCCTCCCCAACATTTATAACATTTATAACATGTTTAAAATCATATATGATCAGCTTAAAACTAGAACTAAATTAAAGCCAGAAAACTTCAAGAAGAAAACATTTGAGAATATGCTGAGACTTTGGGAAAACCAAAGCCTTCTTAGGTAGGACAGAAAAACATTAAATAAAATTTAAAATTATATATTAGACATAATCAGATTAATCTTGCCTTCTCTTTGAAAGACACTATTGGGAAAATGAAAATAAAATACATCTCCAAAAACAGACTTACAGTATATCCAGAATATACAAAGAACTAACATACCTCAATGATATAAGGACAAACAATGCAATACAAATGAGTAAAATAATTGATATTTTATTAAAAAAACATATAGAGATAGCAAATAAGGATGTAAATAAAATGGCTCTCAACATCATTAGTTATTTAGAAAAATATAATTAAAACTACAATATACCATTACATACTCACAAAGATCCAGAGCAAGTATAGCATTTTGAAAAATGCAAAAGTTATTATTACTTTAGAAAACAGTCTTATAATATCTACTACAGTTAACCATATACTTATGATATTACCTAACAATCTTTCTTGTGTGTTTTTACTCAGAAGAAATAAAAATTCATATCTACTCAAAATTTTGTAAGTGAATATCTAATCTCTGAAGAAATGCTTAGTTTTGAAGAAATTCTATTTTTTTCGATTTTAACTATATTTTGTGTTAATATTAACAATCCATGTTCTTAAAGAAACAATGATAGGTTTATTTTCTTGTGTGGGTTAGACTATTTTATAACTTCTGAGCTGGACAATAATTCAAAAAACAAAAGGTAGAGTTTTGTTTACAAGTAGATATGATTATAAAGATATGACCATATGAGTTAAATTTTCATTGATAAACCTGAAATTTTCCAAAACTTTCCTGTAACTCTCCATGGCATTAATGATTTGTTATTTCTAATTAAGGAGTACATAGGATTAGCACATTTTAATGATTATCTCTTTTTTAAGAAAGCAAAACTAAAATTTGCAAACATCTCTTTGGTAAGACAATTTATTTCAGAAATAGAATGTGTGATGCTTAGTAATTTACTATGAAAAATATCTTTCCATTGAGTGTGCTTATTTACCATGTAATCTTGCTATTAGAATGTAGAAACTTGATTAAACCTGTCAAAAAGTGGTAACATAATTAGAAGTGTTATAATTTTTTTATTAAAATTAATTAACTTTAATTAAAATGGCACATATTCTCTGCTCTGAAACATACACACACATGCACATTTGCGCATGAACACACACACACAAACACACACACAAACACACATCTCAAACCAACAGTTCACTTTAGAGGGCAATAGCCATATTCTTGCCTAAAGAGTTGACTGTGACCTTTGGACAAACTCTAGATTTGAGGAAAAAGTCATCTTGCAAGCAAATAGATAATGTTATTTGAAATAATACTTAAATTTATTCATTCATCTATTTAACAAATATTTATTGCATGATTGTTTTGTTCCAAATATTGTTCTAGTTTCTGAGAAGTAAATAAATAATATAATTTCAAAAGTGCTAATTTCTATGATGGAATTAGACAAAAGTAAACATATGAAGAGTAACAGAACAACTCACTGAGAGGAGTTGTTTAAGCAAAGAGATGAGTGATGAGAAGCCCAGATTACCTCATCAATTTTTTTAGGAAATTGGTTGGCCACATTCAACTAAACATCACAAATTTAATGTGTCCAAAGACAAAGTCTTCAACCTGAGAAACTATTTCACTGCCCATTGCCTCTAACTGCTCTCAATTCATGGCCTAATTATGATGTTATTTCACATTATTATGCTATTAATCTGACAACTATTAGGTAAAAACAGTATCATGGGTACCAAATAGGATAAGATAAGCAGCAGATGTCCCTAGGGTAGTTTAAATATAAAATAAAAGGCCAAATGCACTGATAATTGTTTGAGAAGGCCATATATTAATTTTCTCTAATATTCTTTGGTTATGGTTAATTCATATTTGCTGAGGGCAAAATAGTAAGGTAGGAGACATGTTAAGAGTAATTCTAGATTTGCAATTGCAATTAAAATCTTTAGATTTGTAATTTTCTTTTAAGCCTTGAGAATTTACATGACCATTTCTTTCTAAAAATACAATAAGCTCAAAATCTAGATGTGCAAATTTTAATGGCATTGTGAAATGAACCTTTTTAAAAGCATCATAGATTCAGTCTAAGGCTTAAATTCTTATTTAAAAGTGTGGCAACTTTGCAATAGCTATTCACCTAATCTAATGAAATAGCTGTTACATTGATAAAAATGTGTTGTTTAATAGAAAATTATATCAGTTTCTTTGATACATACTTAGAACTAAGCATCATCAGCCAAAAAAAAAAAAAAAAAAGAAAGAAAGAAAAGAAAAGACATGCCCATTTTAACTATTCTAATGATTTTGACCTTCATCTTGTCAGAAACCCGATTGTGCATGTGTGTAATGTGTTTAGTTTAGACTTAACCTTCATTTACCTTAAAATTTGAATCAATTTTTTCAGCCTATTCCTCCAAGCTATTTTTTTTTCTAGTATGACTATCAGCCAAATGCAGGAATATTTAGCATCTTTGGCCCATGCTTTAGAATTCTAATAAATAATTGTCCCTATTTGAGGATTTAACTTGTTAAGTATGTATACACACACACATACACACACACAATTGAACTCTGAATCACATGTAGGAATGTTTCTATAAATGTTCTTGAGAATATTGTGGTTCTCTACAATTTGTTATATTCAAAACTATTAAATGTTAATGTAATTGTTGCTAATTAATTTGTTGGGAAACCTTAATCAAGTATTCCAAAAATGGCCCAAATCATAAGTAACAGTCAAGCTCCATGAGATCAAAATTAAACTCAAAATACCAAAACCCATCTCCTGAGGATGGCCTTCATAAGTCAAGCCCAAATTATTTTTCATCTGGCAGAGCTCTATGTCCTGTTAAGACTGTCACTGAATATAATTAGCTTAAAAAAAAATAAGCCCACTTATGCAGTGGCTCTGAGTTTCCAGTATGTTTTTACACATGCTTTTTACACAAGCAGCATCATTGGATTCAATCAGACTAAATCAGCATACTCCTAATGGAGAGATATCCATAATATGAAATAAGCAGTCAGTGTGATATTCTCTTATTTTGGAGGATATTGTTGAACTCATACCTAAACACTCTTCCCATACATTTGACCAAATGTAGATTCTTGAGAAGGTTAACATTTTAGGAAATAATTTTCATAACATGTTTTTCACAGTTCTATGAAAAACAACTAGGATTACATGAAAAATTGAAAGAAAAAAAAAGAAGAGGAAGAAGCAATGGAAGAAATTAAAACAACTGATTTCCAATTGTTTTGCAGGGTCCTCAAATTACTCATGATTAGTAAAATTAGACATTTAGAAAATGGCTTTAATCCTTTCTAGAATATAAATATCCTAGAGAAACACTAAAAATATTAGTTGGAAAATAAATATATGGCCATCTTCCACTTAGCCTTGGATTTTATTGATCTAAACAAAAATTCAAAACAATGGGTTGAATAAAAGTGAAGGAGAAGGTAACTAAGAAATGGGGCAATCTTATAAAACCTGTAAATTAGTTATTTTGAAATGGGAAAAATACAAGTATTATGAAAAGAATTCAGGGATATTTCAGGTACTTTAAGTAGTTTTAATAATATGGGCATAGAACATGCTTTCAACACTTAGATTAAAAAAAATGCTGTCTTGCTAATATTTGGTTTAACTATAAGGCTCATAATGGTTCCACAAAACCTTATTACATGCAGTCATGCTATGATAGGGAAAGAACTGAAAACAATCCTGAAATTAAAATGGTGCAAATTAATCCTAGGAAAATTCTACAGCAGTAGGAAGTAATACAAGAACAAAAGAAGCTAATATAGTATTCATATATTAATTTAATACTTAGATTATATAATTTTAATTATTTATATATTATAAGGTCCATGGGTACTGGAAAATGAAGCAAGAATAGAAACTATGAAGATTTAGGAGGACCTTGGAATTTGCCTTTGTTTTAAAGGATTTGTTTTCCATATTCTTCCTTACTTTTTTTTTTTTTTTTTAATTCCCAACATCAGATATCCACATCTTCAGCAGAATTGAAATTCTAAGAGACATCTCTGAAGAGACATAATGGAGTATTCCTATACTAAGGCATTGATTCAGTGGTCTCAGAAAGAAGAAATGCTTAAAGTCCAGTAAAATACGTTTACTTGTTGGCAATATATTAGGTATATTTTAGGTGTATTTTATATACCTAGTATATCATCTAGTATATAGTATACAGATAATGTACCTAATATATGAACTATATATAATTCAGTATAGTATGATTTTTATTTACTGTATTAATATGCTCTCAAAATCACCAACAAATTGAAGTAGTTCAATTTAGATTTGCTAAATGATATAGCACAAAAAGTATCTTTTAATTACATGCTAGTATTTCTTTCTCAAAGTTATCTTCTATCCTCAATGGAATTAAATGGCTATTCAAGATTTAGACTAAGTTAATAATATTTAACTGGGGAATGTCAAAGTCATAAAGGTCCTTTACATATGATTGCTGCTTCCTATAAGACTGACAGGAGCTCATTAAGCTAAATCCTACTCTAAATCTTGTTTCTATTTCTCTTTCCTTCATCTTGCTTGTGAATACCCTCTTATGGC
Source organism: Mustela nivalis (assembly GCF_964662115.1). Classification (NCBI taxonomy): domain Eukaryota; kingdom Metazoa; phylum Chordata; class Mammalia; order Carnivora; family Mustelidae; genus Mustela; species Mustela nivalis. The sequence continues at coordinate 135,536,386 of NC_139023.1, read as the reverse complement.
TTGAGACAGAGAGACCAAATTTTCTTTAATCACTTTATCTCAAGGTTAAATTTTCACAGTTAGACTGAGGTAGTGTATCTGGTGGTTAAGAGCTCTGACACAAGAAAGCTAGATCATCAATAAAAAAGACAAGTAACCCGGATTCAAAATCTGGATTCAAAGAGCACCTGTGTGTGGAAGTGAGAGCTATCCCAATCAAATATTAAAACATAGTATAACACTCTATAACTAAAAACAATGTGGTATTGACTTATAAAGTGGTAGATCAATTGAAAAAAAATTAAAAATACCCAAATGATGAAAATACACTACATAATGTAGATGATATCTAGCAGAAAATATTTTCAATTAGATAATTACATTGAAAAATAGAAAATTTATCCAATTCCTTACACCATATCTAAGAATATATTTTAAATGGATAATAAATCTAAACATTAAAAATGGAGACATTCAAATATGTGTTAAGTAGTGGGTTCACTTTGTTAGTGTTTTGACTGTTTTTTTGTTTTTGCTTTTGTTTTGTTTTTCAAAACATCCCCACCATAAAATGGTTAGAGTTGACCAGGAAAAAAACTATGGCAATATCCAGAAAGATAAGTGGTCTCACTTTTGTGAATAAACATGATTAACTTATTACATTTTTAGCTTACAAACTGACTCATCCACCTATGCAGTGTTTCAAGTGAACTCAATAGTCACTTTAACATAAAAGAGGTGGCATTGATTTTGTCATGAGAAAGTTGAGTGAGGCAGAGAAAGTAGCTGAGAAACTGTTAATGAAGAAAAAAGAAAAAAAGGGGTAAGCTAACCATTCATCGAGACTGAAAAGGCAACGAATCATTGAACTAGGTTAGAAGAATAGTGACTTGTGTCTGCAGTTGGAGAACAATTAGAAAAAACTCATCTGCAGTAACTGGGAAGACAAATTATCTAAAAACTCTGTCACGTTGGAAAGATGATTTATAGGCAGAATATATAAAAGTGTCAATTTATTTGTTTTAACTGTCTATGATAAGATACAGAAAGAAAGATGAACTAAATGATATATTCAGTTTGCAAGCAGAATTTAGATATACTAGAGCAACACCAAATACAGTAAGTGAATTTTTTTCTTATTTCCAGACCCTCATCAGTAAAAATCTTGCCAATAAAAAGTTAAAAAAAAGGTCTAAGGACAAGGATCAAATCCATGGATAAGGCTGTAAGACTTTTTTAAGACCTTTACTAAATTTGAGTTAGTGCCTACCAGCCCTTTGAGCTTTACAAAATGACAGAACTTTCAGTGTTTTTCCACCGAAGATTGATATATCTTTGCAGACAAAGTTTTATCTTCATAAGAGTACAGAGGTATCTTTGAGCACAAAAAGTACACCTGAATCAGATTCATAGAAAGCTGATAGTTTTTTAAAGGAATTATACTGATGATTATACCACATGCTTGGTCTACAAGATACAGAAATCTTTTTTTAAGATTTTATTTATTTATTTGACAGAGATCATAAGTAGGTGGCAGAGAGAGAGGAGAAAGCAGGCTCCCTGCTGAGCAGAGAGCCAGATGTGGGGCTTGATCCCAGGACCCTGGTATTATGACCTGAGCCGAAGGCAGAGGCTTAACCCACTGAGCCACCCAGGTGCCTCTAGAAATTCTTTAAGAAGAAAAAAATGTTTTGGGCCTACAAATTTCTATTGGCAGGATATAGGTGGAGAATGCTGTTCAGCTTTTGTTTTGGTGAACTATTTTAATGTAATAAATTATTCAAACACATGATCCTGGTTTTGCTAGTCAAGAATTAGGACCGAATTTATCTGGGTGCTTCTTTTCTTTCCTATTACGTTGAGTGAGATAATTCACTTGACTATATTCAGCTTATACTTCCACTACTCTGCAAGGTCCAAGAAAGCTTTACTGAAGTATCTGGTACTTTGGTGCTCCTACACATGTGTCTGCTCCATCTAGTGTCTGCTCTGTATAGTTATTTAGACTTCTTCACATGCATATTGGGACTTGTCAACTTGATGTGTTAGAAAGTTTTTGACTACATCTTATGAAAAAACCCAGCCTAACCTTCTGATGATGAGGACCATGTGGTCCATTTACTTTCATTTTTAATTCATCCAAAGCTTATTTATACTAGATACCTTTTGTCAATATTCTCAAAATTAGAAAGTTCCAACTACCTCCTTAGTATCTTGAAATTCTAAAGTATTTGCTTTGGCTTATCCTTAAAAAGAAAGGTAAAAAATGATATCCCATATTGCTTATATTTATTTTTTTATGATGTCTTGTTACCGAGGTTACTATTCTCCTAAGAAATCTTAATATCAAATATGGGGAACACTATTGCTTTCATTTAAAAATGACTTCAATGAGAGAATTAGGATATTTTCTTTAGAAATGAAAAAGGTTTTCATGTTCCTTAATTCCTTATTTAGTTGTTCTCCAAATAATGAACCTCAAAACATAATAATCCTTAAACTTCTCCTTAAACATCTTCAAAGTTTATTTTCCAATGTTTTATGATATTAACTTTATAGTGTTAGATTCTAGGGTTGTATGACTTACAGTGTTGCATAATTTATGCTCCAGTAGAAAATAGTTAATTATGAAAATGCTATTTTTAGGCTAATTCAGAATACTTATAGATTCTTATGGGAATCTATTTTTAAAAGGTCTTATTTACCTGAAGATATTCTTTTCAATATAATTTCTGAAATATAATATTCAACTACTTCTTGACAATTTATTCAAATTTTAACTATATGAAACAATCATTACTATGCTCTTGGATTCTATGGGCCAGAAATTTTGACAAAGAACAGTTGAAATGACTTGTTTCTTTTCACAGTATGAGGTCTACGGTATAAAGCAAGACTTTAAGGATTGTAATCACCATAAAGCTGGTGATTGACAGTAGCTGTTGGCTGAAAACTTACTTATGTCTATTGGTGAGAAAATCAGAGGACTATAAAGAGAAACTACGAGGTGAGAAATGGTATCTCAGTGAAGTTTTAATCTATATTTCTTTTATTTTAAGGTTGATGATAAAGTTTTAGAATATAAGTGAGGTTCAGTGGGGTGAGGTCTGGAGCTGATGACCAAGAAAGAATTCTTGAGACATATTTGATGCAAAATGATGGTTTATTAAAGCACAGGGACAGGATCCCTGGGCGGGTGGAAAGAGCTGCCTCCCTGGGTTGTGAGGGGAAGCAGGTTATATACCATCCTGGTGAGGGAAGGAAAAGAAGGTTTCAATAGAACTTTCATATGCTAAAGAGGACCTACAAGAAACTGGAGGCCTTGAGGCCTTGCCATTGTCAAGGTAATTTTTCCCTTAAGCAAGGTATTAACATTAAGATAGTTGGGAGATTCCTAAAGAATGTCATAATACATCCCACCCAGGAGTTCGGTGAGAGAAGGTTGCTGGGTGTCGGCTTTTGCTTTGTCCTCAGCCATCAGTTGATAATTATTTTTATGTTTAAGGATAATTTTTATTTATTATTTATATCAGTTTTTAAATTTTAGAACTTATTAATATTTTCCTTCTCTTACTTTTAGAATCTCTTTATATATTGGTAACATTAATTCTTTATTAATGACATCATTTGCAAATGTTTTCTTATTTTCCATCTGTTTTTCCATGAGAATTTTTTTTAAGATTTTATTTATTTATTTGACAGATAGAGATCACAAGTAGGCAAAGAGGCAGGGCAGAGAGAGAGGGGGAAGCAGGCTCCCTGCTGAGCAGAGAGCCTGATACTGGGCTAGATCCTAGTGATGAGGGAGCACAAGGCTGGCTGAAGACAAAGCAAAAGCTGGCACCTTGCACCCCCTCTCCATCGCTCCCCCTCAGTCATATGTGTAGCATTCCTCAGGCAGCCCTGACTGCCATGAACAATAAGCAAATAGTTAACTTGCAGAGATGACAATCCTGCAAGACAGGAATCTCTCAACTATCTTGATGTTAATGGCTTGCTAAAAGACAACATTGGTCTTCCAGCACCTTATAGGCCCTCTTTAGCATATGAAAACTCTGTTGAAACCTCCTTTCCCTCACTTTTCCCCAACTGCAGGGTACATAACCTGCCATCCCTCACAACCAGGGGCTGCAGCTCTTCCTGCCCATGGGTCCTATTCCCGTGCTTTAATAAACCACCATTTGCATCAAAGATGTCTCAAGAATTCTTTCTTGGTCATTGGCTCTGGACCTCAGCCCACCGAATCTCACCTAGATTCTAGAACTTCATCACTAGGACCCTGAGATCATGACCTGAGCTGAAGGCAGAGACTTAACCCACTGAGCCACGCAGGCACCCCCACGAGAAATATTTTTATTTTTATGTTACCAAAATTACCATTCACTTTCCTTACATTCTCTTGATATTTAATAATAGATAAATTTCCCCCACTTTCGGTAAGGGAACCTACTCATATTTTCTTCTTGTTTTTGGTATTACATAGTTTTTGCTATGTAACAAAGCACCCGACATTGAGTGGTTTAACATGGGTTGGTAATTTTTTTTTTCTTCCTGTTAGCAGCCAGAGCATAAGTATTTAGAGCTTTGTAAGCTATTTGGTGCCTGTTTTGAATGCCCAGCTCTGACTGCTGTTCTCTTCCAATACCTTGGTTTTATACATAGGGGATTTGGCATTATGCACACACTTTTTACAGTTATTTGCTTCTTAAATGGAGAGACAAAGAAACAGAGACTCTTGCTCAAAGAATAGAATGGTACAATGACTTAAACTCATCCTTGAAAACACAGAAGACGATTAACTGCAAAGTTCCATCCAGGGATAAAATATGGGTCCCTCTCTAAATAAGGAAAAAGTAAAATAACACTACTGTTATTCTACACAAAAAGTAGAATAACAAAATTATAAGATTTTTAAGTTTGTAAATTGATACTCTTCACTTCAGATAAATTTATATTAAGTAGTAAATATATTAGGAAAATAAAGGAAAACATTTTTATCACTGAGCCTGAATAGTATAGGTTTATTGATTTTAATTGGACTTATTGAAATTGAAATGATTATTATGAATCTAATGTTTAAAACATTTTTCCATAAAACAAAGATGCACCAAAGATATACAACTAACAATGAAAGGCAAAAGGTGCCATGTGTTATTTTTGAAGTAATTATAAATAAATTTAAACTTAAAATTTGATAAAATATTTAAGAAGTGAGAATTATGTTATTATATTAGGATGGATAATTTTATAATTATTACATAAATGTGAATTAGGAAAGTCACATTTCTAGCACAGTTTCTGAAAATTAATGATAATATTGCGGGGGGAAGAGCTATATTATAAATCACTTGGATAGGACATAATTCCAGTTTATTAACTTTCATAGAGGAAATTTTTCTAAAAATTATCTTAGAAGAGAGCATAGAAGACAGTATTCTGAAATCTTTATTTGTATTGTAAAAGCATAGCTAGTTATTTCTGAATGCAAATAATGCATTCAGAAACTGTCTTTAAAAATTATAAACAATTTCTATATCAGGATTCCTGCTTACATCTATTCTCTAGTGATAGTGTCTGTTTATGTTTATGTGTTGTGGTGTGTGGAGAAAAATGGTGAGAGAGAAAGAGGGGTTATATATTTCTCTTTGATAAACTGAAATTTTTTTCACTGTCATTCTAAATCTAGTAGTTGTTCTGTAAGTTCCTATAATGGTGCCTTTATTTTCTCAACTGGAAATGATGTCCAGCTGCTCTCACAAGCTGAGAATTGGCCTAGTTAAATTCTGTAGTCAGTAATAACACTTAGTACTATGATTATTATACCTTATGATCCATACAGCCATTAACTTTCAGTTTATATGATAATCTTGGTGTTAATGGGAAATACTTCAGTCAATTTAATTTTTCTCTTCCATATTGAGAGAGATACTAGTACCAAGGTTTATTTTGATTATTCACAGTGATTAAAATTGTAACTAATTTTGAGAGAATATGTAGTTCTCAAACTGTGACTCATTTTTCTAAAAGACCAGGGGTCTTTGGTCAAATTTATTATCTCATCAAAAAAGCAAAACCTAAAGTCTAACTTGAGATATGCTTGTTGCTTGTTTGCCAATGGTATGCTCCTTCTATGTGGTATATCAAGGACCCATAATACCAAACATAGTTTACATGTATAATGTATTTGTTTAAACAAAGGGACCTATGATTTGTCACATGGACTTTTGTTTGAAGTGACTATGCAATAGCACAGATTATTTTAACAAAAGAACTCATCAAAAATAAATATTTACATTATAAAACAATTATGTTGCAATTCCACTTATACTACCATTGTTACAGCATTATTTCTAGTATTGCCTTTAGTGTTTACCAGTGGTATATGGGAACTGGCTGACAGTAGCTCGAGTCATTTGTGCATATTGCATTCCAACTCTGTGCTTGCTAATACTCCCCATTGGTAGCTTAAAATTGGCATTTGTAGGAGTATACATACTTCAGAAATTGTCAAATGCTGTGAATTAAGGTTCTCCAACCTATGCAGATCTTACTGTTAAACAGTCACCACCATAGCATACCACTGGGTCAACTCACTTGTTTCTTTTTAGTTTGGTCTATTGTAACATTTTTTTAAAACCATTTCTATTCTGTGTCAAGCCATTTATTCAGGATATATATACTAGTGACAGATTCCTTTACTTTCCATTTGTCTGAAAATGTCTTGGGTTTCTTCTTCATTCTTAAAAGATATCTTTACTAGAGCAAGAATTCTGGAATGACAATTGTTTTATTTTAATACTTGAAAATGTCATGTTACTTTCTTCTGATTGATATGGTTTCTAATGAAAGATCTGCTGCCATTTGAATTCTTTATTCCCCTCGGCAAGGTACTCTTTCTTTCTCACAGCTTTCAAGAATTTTGTGTGGTGTCACTTGTTTTCAGTTTGTGATAAACATTGATGTGGATTTCATTGGACTTATCCTCTTTGAGTTTGATAAGATCTCAAATCTGTAGGTTTATGTTTGTTGGCAAACTTAGGAAATTTTCAACCTTAATCTTTTCTTCTCCCCCTCTGTGGCATCAGTGATACAAATATTAGATCTTTCGAGAAAGTATAGGCCACCGAGTCCTGTTTACTCTTCTTTAAAGTCTATTTTCTCCCTGTTATTCAGGTTGGTTAATTTCTATTGTTCTATGTTCAAATTCACAGATTCTTTTTCCTTTACTTTCTGCTATTGAACTTATCCACTGAGATTTTTATTTGATTAGAGTATTTTTCAGGTTTTTTTTTTTGAGAGAGAGAGAGAGAGAGAGCGTGAGCGCATGCAAGCAGGAGGGAGGGGCAAAGGGAAAGGCAAGAGAGAGCGGTTTTCTGCAGATTTCACCTGAGCACAGAGCCCAACAGAGGGCTCAACTCACAGCCATGAGATCATGACTGAATCAAAATCAAGCATCAGATGCTTAACTGACTGAGCCACCCAGGTGCCCTATATTTTTCTCTTCTAAAATTGCTTCTATCTCCTATTTCTTTTCTGAGACTTTCCATTCTTTACTTACCTCAAACATGTTTACAATTGCACATTAAAGCATTTTATATGATAGGTGGTTTAAAATCCTTTTCAGGTAATTCTGACATCTGTTATCTCAATGTTGGCATCTGTTGATTGCACTTTCTCTTTTAAACAGAGACTTCTTTGGTTTATAGTTGATGAATGATTCCCTCATGTTCTGGATATTTGGGGTGTTATGGTTGAAAAACTCGGTCTCATTAAGGGGTGCCTGGGTGGCTCAGTGGGTTAAAGCCTCTGCCTTTGGCTCAGGTCATGATCCCAGGGTCTTGGGATCCACCCCCACATTGGGCTCTCTGCTCAGCAGGGAGCCTGTTTCCTCCTCTCTCTCTGCCTGCCTCTCTGCCTACTTGTGATCTCTGTCTGTCAAATGAATAAATAAAACCTTAAAAAAAAAACTGGGTCTCATCAAAATATATTTCAGCAATTTTCCTAGGATATTGTGCCAGGGAGGGAAAAAGGAACACTGTTTTTTACTGACAGGTGAGGATGAGAGTCCAACTTTCTCATCCATCCTCCTTTGACACCACAGAGAACGACAGGCTCTGCACTAGATGTCCACTGATACCATCTCAACTGAGAAGATGAGGAGTGTGTCATTGCTGTTCCCAGTGTGGTCTCCACTGACTTGATAAGGAACAGGTTCATTATACTAGGTGGTAGTAAAATCCTAAATACCCTCTGATCCTCCTCTCACAAGGGGGAGAAGAAGGGATGCTCTCTTGTTGTTTGATTGAGGTAAAGTCCAGGTTCTCCACATACTCTCCACTGACACCAGAAAAGGAGGAACATATTACTTCCCAGCATGGAAAAATATCCTGAATTCCCATCCCATTTAACCTTCTCTTATACCACTCTACCAGACAGTAGACTGTTAGGAATTTCTTATAACAGCCTGGTGAGGATGGAGGTCTAATCTCCACTTAGTCTTTGCTGATGGGGGGAAGCGGGGCAGAGGGAGTAGTACTATAGTATTTTTTTGTGTGTGTGTGGTATTTTCCTGGAGTAGGATTCTCATTGTCTGAAAGCTTTCTGTCTTGCTTGGTTGTCACTTTTCTGGTCATTGAGCTAGAGAGTGTAGGCTTTACATGGATTTTTTGGCTTATGGCCATTGGCATTTCTAAGTTACTGACTTCATTGCTGAGTCTGGGATAAATAAAACAAAAAAGGAAACTTGGGAAAGTCACTGCTATGTCATTTTTTGGTTACCACACTCTCTAATAGCCTGCTTCCTTCTCTCCATATTTCAGAATCTTCTTATATTTATTCTGTATATCGAATCCCTAGAATTTTTAGATCTACTAACTAAAGAAACAGGAAAAGTGTATTTAGCACATGTTGTCTAGAAACAATTTTGTCTCTTTTAATACTCAAGATATTGCTAAATCCAGGTAATTTTCAGGCATGTGTGTGTGCGCGTGTGCGCATGCATGCGTGTGTGTGTGTTTGTGAAAATGTATTCAGATGTAATACTGATGTACTGACACAGTATGTGTCTATGATGCAATACCAAATAAGGAATTTTCAAAATGGTTTGAGGTATGACAGTACTACTTGAAAAATGCATTATTTGCTAATTAAGTTTAAGAATAACAACACTTGTTTAGGTGTTTAGATTGTGTATTTTAAAATATCACTAACTCACTGCTTTAAAATCTCTGAACAATCTCGTTTTAGAGTGTTGTACTTATGAATTCATAATTTTGTGAAGGCCTTCTCAATATCTATATGGCCTCTAGTTATGATTCTTTTGCTATGGGAACACTTACTCTTAAAATTTTATAATACAACAGAGAATGATATCCTCACAACTATATTAGCCGCTAGTTACTAGGTGAGACCAGAGTAGAGGAATTAAAGTAGTTAGCTCTTGAATCAAACTGACTAAGTATTTGTTCTGACATTTCTTTCCTATCAGAATGACCTTGAGCAAGTTACTTAAACTTTCCATCATATAGTTGCCTCATCTGAAAAATGAAGATAAAAATATCCTTAAAGGATTATAATTATATTTCAATAAGATTATATATATATATGGAACTTTTATATATATATAATTCTATATATATATAAAAGTTCCTTAGGCAAGACACTGGCACATAGAAAACACTCAACAAGGATCAGCTATTAATAAACATTATTATTGTTATTATTACTACACTTAAATGTGAGCCAGTTTGTTTTCATATAACCTACCTTGAATAAATAGTTTTATTTAAATATTCAAAATTATCCCCTTGTCAAATAAAGACATCATAAGAGAGAACATATTTTTGAAACTTTGTTTTTTGGGCGTTTTTGCTTTCTTTATAATGCAACCTAGATCAAAGAATAGAATATAAATGTAAGTGAGTTGCTTTAATAATTTTCTCACTTTCCAGTAAAATGGTTACACTATTGGATGCTTATTAAAAGTCACAGTTTCTTCTAAGTGCTTTTTGTGGTACTATTATTTCCATTGTGTAGAATAGGCAACTGAGGCATAAAGAAGTAAATAAAAAGTAAATAAAATCTTAAAAAAAAAAAGTGTCACATAACTATTATGAAGTAGAATTAGTTTGCCATAGTTTGCCATATTTTTGAGCATCACAATAAATTGTTTTGTATGTAATTTTTGAAAAGATTTTATTTATTTGTTTGTTTGTTTAAGAGATAGAGCAAGAGAGAGAGCAAGAGAGCACAAACGGGGGTGGCAGAGGGAGAGGGAGAAGCAGGCTCCCCACTAAGCAGAGAGCCCCATGTAGGGTTCTATCCTGGGATCCTGAGACCATAACCTAAACTGGAAGCAGACACATAACCAACCGAGCCACCCAGGCACTCAGTTTTGTATTGAATTCTAATACAATCTTAAATCCTTTAAAATTATAAATCAGGAAAAATTATGTTTTATTATTTTATCATACTATATAATTATTCACATTGGAGTAAATGCAAATGATGAGAAATCAACACAAATGAAAATTATTACATATATTTAATCCATCAATGAAACAAAAATATAGAAAATGTCAAAATTTGAAAAACATTCTCATTAAATAATAAAAATATAATTATTAGAATTTTCAAATTAGACTCTGTGTTTTAAGAAAACAAGTAATTTCAGGAGTACCTGAGTGGCTCACTTGGTTAAGTATCTGCCTTCAGCTCAAGTCATAGTACCAAGGTCCTGTGATCTAACCCTACATTGGGCTCTCTAAGCACAACATCTGATTTCTCCTTCTCTCTCTGCCACTCTCCCTGCTCATTCTCTCTCTCTCTCTCTCTCTCTCAAATAAATGAATAAATAAAATCTTTAAAAATAAGAAGAACATGTCATTTCTTATTTTTCTGTGTTTATGTATACAAACAAGTATATAATTTATATTTATATATGTGTGTTCAAATATATATTATATATATATATATTCTGGCTATCTCCTTTTAAAAATGCTACAACAAAATTAATATTATTTTTTAAAATTATTTATAATAATTTTGTTTTATTTGAAAGGGATAACGAGAATTTTATATATATATATATATAATACAAATTACATATATATTATTTCAAAACAAACCTCAAAAAAGTAGTGTTCTCTTACTTAATTCTAACTTGCAAACCTAGAGTAACTACAATGGTTACTATTGTGTTTCATTACAAATATATACACTTTAAAAAATATGCAATTTTTTATATTTAGAATTTAAATATACGTCAAATTTCTTTTTTCACCAATTGGCAATGAAATCTTAAAATCTACACAGCAATCTTTTTGAGGGCTTTTTAAAATTTTCACTCATGTAAAAGTAGATTTATTAGAGTTGAATAACTCATTAACCAAGGCAATAGTAAAATAATTAAGTTGACAATGTATCAGAAAAATTGTTACCAGAAAAGTTATCAGTCATTTATTATATTAGTTTGTTGTATTTCTCATCATTTTAGCGTATTACTTGTTGATGATCTGTTCTTGCATAATGTGAACACTATAACATTTTGTGATTTAAGTAACTTACATCGTAACAGCATGAACCTATTATATTAGGAATACAAAAATGCATTTTGACATGTACTAATTTGTTTAAAATACCATAGTTAAATTACTTAAATAAAAGTTAAAATGTTTTTATTCAGTTTTGCAAGATTATTTGATTTACATTTTTTTAGAAGAAAAGGATTCTTTAGAGGTTATATATTTTTCTGTTCTTACTTTGTGTTGTGTATAGAGTACCTATTTTATATCTTTGTTTCAAGAAATGACACTGAGTTTGAAAAGTCTTCCACATCTGAGAAAAATCAGGTACAGAGTTATGAAAATCCAATTCACAATGACATCATCATAATGATAGCAACATTAATTTTACAGTGATGAATAGAAAAAAAGTCAAGATGATGTTTGAAAGGTTAAAGGTTAAAACATAAGATTTTTTAAATGATGCACATATTTGAGCAGCCTATTCCAACATCTTTATTTCACAAATAGAAAACCTGACACTTGTTGTGGTTTATCATGGTTCATGGCTTATCAGTAAATTTTATTCTTCAAGTTGTTTATCTCTGTTAGTACAATTAATTATTCTCTTTTACCTTGACAATGCCTAAATTGCACAACAAAAATGGTTGTACGGAACTGAACTAAGAATAACTAAGTAGATCCCAAAACACTACTTGGGAAAAAAAGAAAGTTTTTCCTATACTCTACCTCTCTCTAGCCAAAGTGCCAACAGGGAGAAGTTTGACATAGAATTCCAAGTGAGTGGTGATACTGACCTTCATGAGACTGATACAAATTATATGGAAAGAAGGGATGAATCTGAGATGTGGTCTTGAGGTAAAAAAAGCAGATTTACTGACACAATTGGATGAAGGAGAGCTAAGGAAAAGGAGGAATAAAAGATGATAGGCTTCTCTCATTTGGCATGAGAAATTGGTACCATTTATTGAGACAAGTGGACTCTGCAATAGTTTCAGAAAAGGAAAGAGTTCAATTCTAGTCATAATTTCAGAAGTATTTGTGACAGTAAAATGGAGAGGTCACTTAAGTAGTTGGATGTAGAATCCTAAACCACAGAGAAGTGGTTTTTATGCAAAGCATCTGTTCAAGTGTTACAATCCTAATGATGTGAATCAAATAAATGGAGGTAAATATGATCAATCAAAAGAGAAAATACAGATTTTTCCCCAAATGAAAGTCATAATAATGATGTTATCTTAATAATATATTAATATATTACATTAGCATTAATGCTGAATATTAATTTATATGTTTATAAAATTTTATAAATTTATATATTTTAAATATAAAATATATTTTATATATTTGCTTTCCAGTCTTTATTTTTTCTCCTCCCCTACCTCTACATGCCCTATTTATTAAACAAGCCACATCTTTTGTTTTCACTGTTTGTGCAAAACACCCTGCACTCCTATATCCAGAGTTTTATTTAAACTCTCCTCTCCGAGTTCTCTACTCCTGCACCTGCACCTGTCTTTAAAGCCTTATAAATCCTATAATTTTCCAATAAATGTTTATAAATTTTAATATATTAACATTAAATACTTATTAATATTTAATTAATGTTAAAACTACAATAATTGATATAGCTTGGTGGAAATTCAAGGCTCTAAGGATAAAGAGAAAATTTTTATTAAGATCTACAGGGTAGATTAATACATGTCAAAATCTTAAGGAAACGATTTATTTCCAAAAGAATATGGATCAATTAAATTAAAAATTAAATCCACAAGAGAAAAAAACTCTAGACCCCAATAATCTCAGGTATACAAATTTCATAGTAGAAAAACATTCATAAGTACATTTTACATTGACTAAAGTTTAATCCATTTTTAAAAATGAATAGTCATTACTGTATCTTATCTCATAATTCTCAATTGTTTTACCAGAAAAACAGAAATATAAGGAAAAACTGACAGGTACAAAATTGGAGTGGAAGATTTAAACCACATTTTTGCCATCAAATACTATGTCGAACTATATGAAATTGCCAATATTTGACTATTCTGATCTATAAAATATGCAAAGTAATCAATTAAAAAGAAACATTAGAGTTTAAAGAATGCATTTAAAACTTCACTCTATTTAAAAATAATAAAGAGGGGTGCCTGCGTGGCTCAGTGGGTTAAAGCCTGTGCCTTCGGCTCAGGTCATGGTCTCAAGAGTCCTGGGATCAAACCCCGAGTCGTGGGGCTCTCTGCTCAGTGGGGAGCCTGCTTCCTCCTCTCTCCCTGCCTGCCTCTTTGACTACTTGTGATCTCTGTCTATCAAATAAATAAATAAAATCTTTAAAAATAATAATAAAGATAAAGATAAAATCCCTGTTTTCATTGAGCTTACATTCTGGGAACAGTAAATAATGTTGAAATAATAAATAATGTTAAAATGAATTAGAGAGAGATAGAAAGAGAAAGCTTTCTGAATTTCTCCATATTTCTCTAAGAAGAACTGGTCTCCTCAAATGTATATGATATAAAGATAGAGAATGTTTGCTTTCATTTTCACCAGAAATACTTCACACATCACATACCATTAGCATTATTTGGTGATCATTTGTCTAGTTTATTGATTTTATCCAAAAGTATAAAAAAAAACCAAACTTAACTCCCAAATAATGCCAAATGGTTACAACCCAGATTTGGTAAATTCTAGAGTGCCAGGGAGACTGGAACATTATCTTTATAGCTATTTACATGACATAAAGAAGAAAGGTCTTGAATAGGAAACCATCTTTAAGTATGAAAAGATTAGACATAGAGATTGTCTGGTCCCTGGATAGATTTTATTTACTTAGATGATTATAGTTAAGATTCAAGTCCCATACATTTCAAAGGAGACATTTTAGCAAGAAAAAGACAGCTGTCTCCTTCTTTTTTATAAGCAGAGAATAAAAATTTTTCTTCATCTGTTGCCTATGGGGCATCCAAGTATCATGTAAAACAATTGACCTGACACTTAATTGCTCTAAGGATAAGGAGTAGGGCAAGTGGAGGGTCAATGAAATGTTTACAGTGAGCTACTTAAGAATATTCACCCGGAATACCTCATGTGATCCTGAGACAGTGAAACTGGAGACTCCACAAAAATACTGCTTGGATTGCTCCTTTACATCAAATGACCTGGCCTTTGCAGGAGATTAAGTTTGTCACAACTCTAAGTTAACGGTAATTTATTATTGTGAAAAACAAAGCTGCATTAGAGAAACCATTAATAAGTTTTCTAATGTTCAGAACATCAGTCTCAGGAATTAAAATCTCAAGTCACAAGACCCAACATATCCATTTAAGAGAATTGGTCTCCATGCTTCGTGAACTTTCTAACCAAAGACAATCAATTTAGAAAGCAGTAGAATCAATGTACTTTCTGTATTAAAAAGGGGTTGATCATAACTAAGACTCTTTACCTATAATAGCTTAATTATAAATAATAATCTATGAGCCACTATCTTTTAATAGAAAACTTTTTATTTACCAATCATTTATTAACTATTAAATGTTGCTTTGCTCAAGATAGAAATCAAAGTGCTTTACAATTCACCTTGCTTTCCAGTCTTTATTTTTTCTCCTCCCCCACCTCTACATGCCCTATTTATTAAACAAGCCACATCTTTTGTTTTCACTGTTTGTGCAAAACACCCTGCACTCCTATATCCAGAGTCTTATTTAAACTCTCCTCTCCGAGTTCTCTACTCCTGCACCTGCACCTGTCTTTAAAGCCTTATAAGTCCTATAATTTTCCAATAAACGTTTTAAGATCTCTGCCGGATTTACATTCTCACAGTATGCTTGCTTTGGAGTTATGGGAAGCAGAAATCAGAGACAAACAAAATTTTACTATTATCCTAGAAATGATTTAATTCTCACAATTAAGAACAAAAGCTATTAAATAATCTGCCATCATGAGCAAAGATTTCCCTATACATAACATTTGTCCTCTAAAATTTATTTGAAAAACATAGGTTTGTAGAACTAGTCTACCTCAAATCCTTACAACAGTCAATTTAAGTTTGATAAGTCTGATAAGACAGTAGGTGACCTTCTGAAGTATTTCAGTGTAGGTGAATTATATATATTTTCTTCCCTCACATCTCCCTGGTGTAAGAAGCAAAAAACCTTTTATCTTCCAAGAGAATAATATATTAATATTCTATTGTAAGAGATAACTGCATTTCTATTTCCATCTGTATACCTGCCTAGCCAGTGGCTTATTAATAGCTTCTAAATAATTAGGGTTAAAAAATTGCAAATGATGGTGTCAGGTGATGGACAAGAGATAGAGAGGTAGGACTTCACCCTTGCATTAAAGTCCTAAGAAGTTTGGAGGACAAATTCTGTACCTAGATGAATGCTCAAGAATTAAAAACAATTGTCCAACTGTGTTGTAGAGGGGTAAAAAAAAAAATCACGTAAACTAATAAAATTAAATAAATTGACGCAAGCAGGAATCAGAGAAACAAATGACTAAATTTTACAAAGATATGCCACCTAGGGAGGTTGTTGGATATAGACTCTCACCAATATTTATCCTTTTTTAAACTATGTATTTATTTGAGAGAGAGAGAGAGAACCAGTCACATGATGGGGGGCGGGGTGGAGAAGCTAGTCAGGGAGTGAGGAGTAGTCAGAGGATGAGAAAGAATCCACAAGACCACTCACTGCTAAGCATGGAGTCTGTTGCAGGCTTGATTGAAGGACCCTGAGATCATGATCTGGGCCAAAACCAAGACCTGACTGTATAACAGACTGTGTCAACCAGGTGTCCTGTATTTATTCTAAATATTCAATTACCTACTTAAAAACACGTTGGAAATGAAACTTCATTTCTAAGGAAATACATGCATTTCTTTTGAATCTTCACTTGAGAAATCTTTTATGACTTTTAGGAAGTAAAAAAACTTTTATTGAATCCATACTAAATTGCAGATATTCTTTTCTAAATTTTCTGAAATACTGTTGGTGAAGCAAACAGCAAATCTCTGAAAGCCAGAAAGAAAATATGTATTGCAATCTGACCTCTAATTACTTCTCCAAACATGTATGCCTCTAAACTTTGTGAAAAAAACCTCTACCTAATACAGCTAGTAATTTGCCACTAAACACAATTTCTAAAGATGGCAGTTTTGTCATATTTTCTAAACTTATCTCAAGTTGATTCATGCCTCCAGACTCTCACATCTCTTACGCCATTCTTTCATCAGTAGTATGGATAGAGTGGTCAACAAAAAAACAGTTGCTTCCTATATTAGTTTTTCTGTTGTTGCTATGACACATTACCATAGACTCAGTGGCTTAAAACAACAAAAATTTATTACAGTTTTATAGAACTAAAGTCCAATACGTATCTCAATGAAATAAATTCAAGGTGTTAGCATGGCTATGTTCCTTTCTGTATGCTTCAGAAGAGAAATTGTTTCTTTTTTATTCAGATTGTTGATAGAATTCAGTTTCTTGTAGGATCAAGCTATCATTTATTTGCTGACAATAAATATAAAGCCATTTTCAGCTTCTGGAAGCTGTTGCAGTTCTTATCTGTGGCCTCCTACTCTGTCTTCACTGTTAGCAAAACTATTCCTCTCATGTTTTGAATCTATCCTGCTTCTTCACTTTTATAAAAGACTTATTTATTTATTTTAGTGGAGGGTCAGAGGAGGGACAGAGGGAGAGGCAGTGAGAATCTTTATCCTGCTTCTTCTTTAGTCTCATCTATCTTACCTGATCTGGGAAAGATACCACTCTCTTAGGGTTCGTTGGAATGATTAGATTAGGCCTGCTCAGATAATCCAGGATAACTTCCTTTTCTATAGATAACTCCTATCTAAGTAACAGCTACAGGTTGCTAGGATTAGGGCATGACCTTTTTGGAAGTCATTATTTTGCCCATTACACTGGCTAAGGAAGAAAACTTCTAACAATATTTAATATGCCATCACAATAGCTATTGACACTATGATGAACACACAAAAAAGGACAAATTATGAAAGCAGAACAAAATTTGTTCAGCACAGAATCTAACCATAAGATAGAGCATGACATGCACCCAGAACTGATACTGATATAGAGGCATATTTCTTTCTTTCTTTTTTTTTTTAAGATTTTATTTATTTGACAGAGATCACAAGTAGGCAGGGAGGCAGGCAGAAAGAGAAGGGGAAGCAGGCTCCCCACTGAGCAGAGAACTCAATGTGGGGCTTGATCTCAGGACCCTGAGATCATGACCTGAGCCTAAGGCAGAGGCTTTAACCCACTGAGCCACCCAGGCACCCCACACCCCAGTATTTTTGATGGCATGCTTCTTTCTTCTTGGCTTTCTTATCTCTTGTGGCATTTTCATCCTTTTATAACCTGAGTAAAGATTTTTATTTCAAATAATCTGAAGCTATTAAATCTAAGAAAAGCTTTCAAGAATTCCAAAACAAGCCAAGTTTGCTAGAAGTACTACTATTGATCATGTTTTCTACCAAGAATTCACTGAGGTGTTTTGTTTGTTTGTTTATGATTAGGAGGCTCACAGAAGCATGTGCAGTGTATATGCCATTGGGATGTGAGAACATCCAGATATTATCACATGTCAAATGATTTCCAAGGTGAGAGATGGTAGTCTATTTCTGGAAATCTTTTAAATATAGTAGATTAAATAGGTCAGAGGTGCTGACAGTAAACAGTATTTGAAAAGTAATAATCCATAAGTACTTAGCAGGTTGGAACAGGAAAGCAAGGTGTGGAGTAATGTGAGAACTAAAGGAAGAATAAGAATGTATAAATGCTACCTTTATTTCAAAGAAGAGGTAGAGTTGGTCATATTATTTTGCTTGTATTGCAATTACTTAAGGCTAAATGTTTGGTTGTTTCAAGTGCTAGTGATTTTAAGGACTTTGTATTTAACAATGAATTAAAATAAACACAGTACAAAAGTATGCTTAAATTTAAGTGTTCCACATTTAACAGAATTTATAAGGTTAAAATCACAAATGAGTATTTAAATTATTCTTCTTTTTAAGATTTTATTTGACAGAGAGAGAAAGATCACAAATAGGCAGAGCAGCAGGTAAAAGCTGGGGGGAGCAGAGAGCCCTATGTGGGACTCAATCCCAGGACCTTGAGACCACAGCCTGAGCTAAAGGAAAAGGCTCAACCCACTGAGCTACTCAGGCACCCAGTGTTTAAACTATTCTAATAGAGATTCATGTTCTTTTTAAAGATTTTATTATTTATTTGATAGAGAAAAAGAGAGCAGAAGGAGAGGATCAGAGGAAGAGGGACAAGTAGACTCCATGCTGAGCATGGAGTTTGATGTGGGGCTTGATCCTAGGACCATGAAATCATGACCTGAATCAGAATCAAGACAGATGCTTAACAGACTGAGCCACCCAGGTGCCCCTAGGATTCATGTTCTATAATAAATGTTATTTTGGGGGAAGAGCAAAATGGCAGAGAGATAAATATCACTGGGTCCCAGGAGCTCAGCTAGATAGTTATCAAACCATTCTGAACACGTACAAACTCAACAGGAGATGGAAGAGAAGAAGAGCATTCTGGGAACAGGAAAGCGACCACTTTGTGGAAGGTAGGACATGCAGAGAAGTGAATCTGAGGCAATATAGGGGAAGATAGACCACAGCAGGAGGGGTTGGCTCCTGGTAAGTGGTAGAGCAACAGAGCACAAAATCAGAACTTTTAGAAGTCTGTTCCATTGAGGGTTGTCATTCCAGAGGCTAAGTGGGAGCTGGAGTCCTCGTGGGGACAGTGTGGTCTCAGGACCTGTGGGGAGACAGAAAGACCAAGGGTATCTGAGTTTGCCAAAGGCTCTCTGGTATCAGAGCAGGGAAGCCAGCTGCAGAGATGGAACTGAGAAGTGGGCTCTCAGCTTGGGGTTACCTTAAGCCATGATCTGAGGTACAGCCGGGCCACTGCTCTTCCAGCAGTAATTCCATAATTGGCAGATCTGGGGAGACTCACCTTCCTCCTCTGGGAGGAACAGCATGAGAGCATGCTGCAGGAATTGGCTGGGTTTGGAGACTCCAAACAGGACCATGCGCCAGAGATAGAAATGCTCAGTCACAGGATGGGTGAACATGGAGCATGGCTGGAGGACAGGGAGATGGGAGGGATTCACTGCTTTTCTCTGAAGGTGCACTGAGGAATGTGGCCCTGAGCTGTCAGTTCCTATGGGACGAATCACTTGCTGGGACAGTGTGGTCACAGTACCCACAGGGTCACGAAAAGACCAGGGGTGTCTGAGTATGGCAGAGCTGCCAGGTATCAGAGTGGAGAAGCCAGCTGAGGAGATAGTTTCTCAGCTCATAGTTAGCTTAAGCCATGACCTAAGGCACAGTCAGGCCACTGCTTTTCCAGCAGGGAACCCACAAGTGGCAGATCTAGGGAGACTCACCTTCCACCTCTGGGTGGAGTGGCAGGGGAGCATGTTACAGGAATTGGCTAGGTTTGGAGACTCCAAACAGGGCCATGTGCCAGAGATAGAAATGCTGGTAACAGGCTGGTGAGCATGGAGCAGAGTCAGAGACCAGGGAGACTGGAGGGATTGAATGCTCTTTTCTGAGGATGCACGGAGGAGTGCAGCCCTGAGCCCTCAGCTTCTACACAGCAGCTGGATATTGGGAAGCCACCATCTTTATTCTCAGCCTCCAAAGCTGTATGAAAGCATTCATGGAACAAAAGCTCCTAAGAGCAAAACTGAGCAGATTACTTATCCTGGCCCCTAGCAAGGGTGGTACAATTTCCCCTTGGGCAAAGACATTTGAGATTCACTGCAACAGGCCCCTCCCCCAGAAGATCAACAAGAACATCCTGCCAAGACCAAGTTCACTGGTCAATGAAAACTACAAAACTTCAGAGCAACGGGTATACAACCCATAGAATTCATGGCTTTTTCCCATGATTCTTCAGTCTTTCAAAGTTAATTTTTTGAAGTATTATTTTTTCTTATTCTATTTTTTAAAATTTTCCTCTTTCCTATTTTTACGTTTTTTAACTGTTTTATGTTATCATTTTAAAAAGCTTTTTAAAATTTTCATTGTTATAGTTATATTCTATCCCTTTTTAACCTTATTTTTTGTATGCATTTAGGTTTTTCTTTCTTTAAAGCTTTGGGATACAGTTTCTTCCAGCAGATCAAAATACACCCTAAATCTAGTGCATGGCTTTGTCATAGTCTCCAGTCTGATCACATTCTTTCCTCTTTTTTATTTTTCTTTTCTTTTTTAAACTAACTTTTTATCTTACCAATTCTTTTTTAAGAATCTTTTAATTTTCATCTTTATAGTCATATTCCATCCCTCCATCTTGTTTACCCTTATTTTTGTGTGTATATATATATATGTTTTTCTTTCTTAAAATTTTGGGAGGCAGTTTCTTCTAACAGAACAAAATGCATCCCAAATCAAGTGTGGAGCTCTCTTCTATTTAATGTGTTTGTGTGTGTGTGTGTGTGTGTGTGTCTGTGTGTATATATATATATATATATATATGTACTATATTTATATTTATATAATATATAATATAACTATATTATAAAATTATATTATATGTTATATAAGTATAATATATAATATAATTTATAAATATATAAAATATATTTATTTATATATAATATATTTTATATATATATATATATTTTTTTTTTTTTAAAGGAGCAAGAAGCAGTACCAATGGCTAGGGACCTAATCAATATGAATATTAGTAAGATGTCAGAACTAGAGTTCAGAATGATGATTATCAAGCTGCTAGCTGGGCTCAAAAAAAGCATGGAAGATACTAGAGATCCCTTCCTGGAGAAATAAAATCCCTTTCTGGAGAAATAAAAGAACTAAAATCTAACCAAGTAGAAATAAAAAAAGCTATTAATGCAATAAAAAATGGAGGCTCTTACTGCTAGGATAAATGAGACAGAAGAGAGAATTAGTGATATAGAAGACCAAATGATAAGAGAATAAAGAAGCTGAGAATAAGAGAGATAACTACTGAATCACAAGGGGAGAATTTGAGAGAGAAGTGATACCATAAGATGAAACAATATTAGAATAATTGGGATCCCAGAAGAAGCAGAAAAGAAAGAGGCAAAAGGTATATTGGAACAAATAATAGCAGAGAATTCTCCTAATTTGGGGATGGGAATAAGCATCAAAATCCAGGATTCACAGAGAATCCCCCCCTCCCAAAATCAATAGGTCAACACCCTGTCATCCAATAGTAAAACCCTACAAAAGTCTCACTGACAAAGAGAAAATCCTGAAAGCAGCTTGGGACAAGAGGTCTTTAACATACAATGGTAGAAATATTAGATTGGCAGCAGACCTATCCACAGAGACCTGGCTGGCCAGAAAGGACAGGCATGATATATTCAGAGCACTATACAAGAAAATATGCATCCACGAATACTATATCTAGCTGGGCTGTCAATTGAAAATAGAAGGATAAAAAGGCTCCAGGACAAACAAAAACTGAAAGAATTTGCAAACACCAAACTGATCCTACAGGAAATACTGAAAGGGGTCCCCTAAGCAAAGTGAGAGCCTAAAAGTAACAGACCAGATAGAAATAGAGACAATATACAGTAACAGTCATCTTACAGGCAATGCAGTGGCACTAAATTCATATCTTTCAATAGTTACCTTGAATGTAAATGGGCTAAATGTCCCAGTCAAAGACATAAGGTATCAGAATGGATAAAAACAAAACAAAACAAACAAAAAAACCCCAAGACTCATCCATATGCTGTTGTTAAGAAACTCATTTTTGAACCAAAAACACCTCCAGATTTAAAGTAAAGGGGCAGAAAACAGTTTACCATGCTAATGAACATCAAAAGAAAGCTGGGATGTCTCTCTCCCACACCAAGCCAAATAAATGGAACTATCTGCTGTATAAACCATTTAAATGATATAATGGATTTTCTTATGTTTTCTTTTTCAAGATTATTAATGCTGTTTCATTTTTGCCTGATTTCATCTGTTTAAAAATGTACAGTTTAGGTTAGGCCTGAAAGGGGCACAGAGTAGTATGGCCAGGGATTAGGACTGGTTCTGTATCTCACTTCTTTGAAGATGGTCAGTCCATGGAGTCAATTAATGATCCTATTCTTTTGCTCCATTACTCACCTGTGTGAGCCCATTTCATATGCTATTTTAGATCTGTGGCTACCATGCACAAGATTTGTAAAGGAAGAGAATACAAAATAAAATAAAATTCACTATTAACGTTATGATTGGAAAGTAATTAGAAAGTACAATTCTGAGTTTCAGTCTTATTCAACCTATAAAGTAATTTAGTAAATCTGTAATAAATGGATTACCTAGTACTCTTATTAAAAATAACACATCAGTTTAAACAAAAAATGGACCTCATTATTCTTTATTTGTTCTTTGACCAGTACCAAAATTACAAGTTCCTATCAGAAAAAGATAGGCGGCTATTTGACAGACTGGTCTACAATATCACCACTGCACAAAATTCTCAATCTTTTGATATACTTATCCATCACTGCCAAGCTCTGGAATAATGTGATTGCGGTAATAGAACGAATTGGTTGTGCTCTTGAAGCAGTAGGTGGCTTTGCCTAGTGTAGATGAATTATTGCCAAGGAATACATTGGTCATGCACAAAGCAACTATATTTTGCTTCCTCAGATTTAGTTAAACTATACTCTGAATCAGTGGTGCTCAAAATTGCTCCAAAGTCCCATCAAATACAGCAGCAATACCAATACAAGTTTAACTCAGCTTGAAATTTGCAAACTGAAGTTAAAAGACTGCTTTTGAGAATGGGATAATTTTAAGAATTTTTTTCCTGGTAAATCTTTTAAAATATAGTTTAAATGTTTTTAATGTTTTACTAAATACCATAAAAGTAAAAATTTGTCTCTCCCCTATTGGCATATAAATTGAGCAATATTTATTTGTTATTTCAAAAAATATAACAGATGCTTATCAGGCAATTTTGTGCTCACTGTTAACAAGGAGGACCAAGTCTTGCCCCTTGAGAGACTTATATCTTATGGGGGAAATAAACACTATACAGATTATTAATTTAAAAAAGATCTAATTCCCCCCAAAAGATAATTTTTTAAAAGATACAATTTTAGTTGGAAAAAAAGTGTATGAAGACAAAACAGAGTAATTGTTAAAAGTGACATGAGTAGAGAATGACTCACTGAGGAAGTGACATTTGTTTAGAGACCTAAGAAAGTGAGAGCAGAGTCATGCAAATATGAAAAGGGCGAATACACCTGGGCAGCAAGTTCTGTGGTGAAATGACCTTGATTTGTTCAAGGAATGACAAGGACAATATGATGCAGCAAGATATCTAAGAGATTAGAAAGTGATATTGATGGAAAACAGGACTAACTTTCTAAATTTAAGAGATTTTTCAAGAAGTGAGCTAAAACAAATATCTTTTAAAGAGTAAGGCAAGAATGGAAGTATCCTTTCACTGATTTAAAAAAGAGACAATAATTGTGAGGACTATAAGGACAGCAGTGGAGGCAATGAGAAATATCTGAATTTGGATTTATTTTAAATGCTTCAACAGATTTTGTCAAAGTTGAATATGAAAAAAAGGGGGAGAGTCAATAACTACACTCAAATTTAAGGGCTTTTTATTTGGGTAAACAGTAATACCTTTGAGGACAATGAGGGACCCTGGAACAGGAACAGGTTTGAGATGGAGAAATTCATCCTTTATATTGTGGGTTTAATTCTGGGCTATTTTAATAAAGTGAATATCACAATAAACCAAGTCAAATGAATATTTTTCTTTCCTTGTATATATAAAAGTTACATTTAACCATATCGTAGTCTATTAAGAGTACAACACTATGTCTTTAAAAAAAAGGAATGTGCATGTTTTGATAAAAAAAAAATACTTTTTGCTAAAAATTACTAACCATCACCAGAGCTTTCAGCAAGTCATAATCTTTTTGCTGGTGGAGGGACTTGCCTCAATTTTGATGGCTGAAGGGTGGTAGTTGCTAAGTTTGGAATTGCTGTGACAATTTCTTAAAAGAAGAAAACAATGAAATTTGCTTCAGTGACTGATTCTTGCTTTGACTTCTCTGTAGCATGCAATGCTGTTTGATAGCATTTTATCCACAACTGCTCTTATTGACTAAGTTTATGCAATATTCTAAATCCTTGTTGTTACTTTAATAATCTTCATAGTATCATCACCAGGAGTAGATTCCACCTCAAGAAAACATCTTCTTTGCTCATCCATAAAAAACAACTCTTTATCCATTCAAGTTTTATCGTGATCTTGCAGCAATTCAGTCGCATCTTCAGGCTCCTTCTAGTTATCTTACTATTTCCACCACATGTGCAGTTACTTCCAGTATTGAACCCTACAAAATTATCCAATTGGTTGGAATCAACTTCTTTCAAACACTTGTTAATGTTGATATTTTGAGCTCTTCTCAGGAATCACTAATTTCCTTCATGGCTTCTAGAATGGTGAATCCTTTCCAGGGGTTTTTAATTTGCTTTGTCAATATCCATCAAAGGGATTACTATCTAAAGCAGCTGTGGCCCTACAAAATGTATTTCCTAAATAATAAAACTTGAAAGTTGAAGTTACTCCCTGATCCATGGGCTGCAGAATGGATGTTATATTAGCAGCCATGTAAACAACATTAATCTCATTGTCCACCTCCATCAGAGCTCTTGGGTGACCAGGTGCATTGTCAATGAGCAATCCTATTTTTAAAGATGTCTTTTATTCGAAGCAGTAGATCTCAACAGCAGGCTTAAAATATTCAGTAAACCATGCTGACAACCAATGTGCTGTTATTCAGGCTTTGCTGTTTCATTTACAAAGCACAGCAGAGTAGATTTAGCATAATTCTTAGGAGACCTAGGTTTTCAGGATGGTCAATTAACACTGGTCTTAACTTACAGCCATTATTTGCATTAGCCCCTAATAAGAGAAGTAGCCCATCCTTTGATGCCAGGCAATATACAGTTCTTTTATCACATTGAAAAATCTGCTGTTCATTGTAGCCACTTATCTTAGCTAGATCTTCTATAGAATTTAATGTAACTTCTCCATCAGTGCTTGCTTCTTTAACCTAACATTTTCTTGTTATGGAGACAGCTTCTTTCCTTAAACCTCATGATCCGACAACCTCTGCTAGCTTCCAGCTTTTCTTCTGCAGCTTCCTCACCTCTCAGCCTTCCTGGGATTAAAGAGAGTCAGGCCTTGCTTTGTCTTATGGGAATATTGTGGCTGCTTGATCTTCTAACCAGACCACGGAAAATTTCTCCATATCAGCAATAAGACTTTGACTTTCTTATCATTTCTGTGTTCCCTGGAGTACCTTTTTAAATTTTCTTCAAGAATTTTTGCTTGGCATCACCACATTGGTGCAAGTGACCTAGCTTTTGTCCTATATCAGCTTTTGACATACCTTCTCACTAAACTTAGTCATTTCTATCTTTTGATTTAAAATGAACACTGTTATACACAACTAATGAATTGTTGAACACTACATAAAATATTAATGATGTGCTACATGTTGGCTATCTGGACATAATAATAATTTAAAAAAATTGTTTCCACAAGCATGAAAAAAAAATAAAATGAGAGATGTGTGACTCTTCCTTTCAGTTAAACGCTTAGAAGCCATCGCAGAGTTTTTATTTGGCATAGTTTCAATATTGTTACATCTCAGGGATTAGGGTGGCTCAAGGTAACAGAGAGATGGGGAAAGAGTCAATAAAGTAGTCAAAATATATAATATTTATTGATTAAGTTTACCATTTTATAATGTCTCAGTTTGTGGTGCTCCCCCAAAATTATGAAAATAATAGTAAAGATCTCTGATTACAGATTGAGTATAATATTAATGAAAATTTTTGAAATTTTATGAGAAATACCAAAATGTGACACAGAGACACAAAATTAGCAAATGTTGTTGGAAAAATAGCACTGGTAGGCTTCCTCAGTATAGTAACAGCAAAGTGCAATAAAGGAAAGCTTTATCATAAAATGAAGTATGCCTGTATACAGTGTTCTTATGATAAAAAATAAACATAAACAGTGATATAGCCAAGAGGTTTAGAAAAGGTACTAGCAGTCCTCAAGATGTTTTAAATAATTCATGCACTGTCTATTCTGACAATAAGTATTTAAGAGAAAAATCAAATAACACAAATAACAACAACAACAAAAAAAAACCTTTTACATCTTGGAATATCAAAATGCATTTATAACAACACTATGATAAAATCTCAAGCAGATTTTTTTTTTAATTAGAGACAAGCTATAACTTGAAAAAATATCAAAAGTTGAGATATCAACTGAGGTAGTATTTGGGAGGCAAAACTTAGCTTAACACCAGTGTTCCAAATATCAAGGATTCAATCCAAGTGTCAGTATTGACATTTCTCTTGTTTATAACACACTGGCAATGTTTAAAACTTATATTAGAAAAACAGTGGGAAAAATTAAATTAATAAACTAAGCAACCACATTAAGAGACCATTATGCTTCTTAATTTGTAAAAAAAATAAATAAATAAAAATTGGTGCTAGATTTTTTTTTTTATCAAATTTAAGTGTGTGAAATGGTATTTCAGTATTTTAGGTTGTATTTCTCTAATCATATTTAATCCTCTTTTAGTTTGTTAATCAGCTTTGTGTGTACCTTCCAAGACCTATGACTGTTTTTCTATTGGATTATCTTTTTCTCATGGATTCTTAAACGTCAGTAATGTTTTTTTTTTTCTTTCAATTAAGTAATTCCCCTATTTATTGCTTTTCTTTCCATTTTTTTTCATGTTTTCATTTGGCATAAAGCCATTTTTAAATGTTTTATTTTGTAGAATTAATTATCTTCCTTCTTTTCAAATAACTTAAGAAGCTTTATCTCATTGTTATTTAAAAATATTTCCTTGTATTTTCGTGCAACATTTCATTATTTTGTTTTTCATATTTAGTCATTTTATATATATAGAAATTTTTGGTACATGATGAGAGCCAAATTCCAAATTTTACTATTTTGTAAAGGGTAACCACATGCCTTTTTGTGATATGTATGTACTAAATAGTTATCTTGCTGCTATTTACCTATAAGGTCACTTCATAATATACATATCTTTCCAACATATGTGACAAATGCTGAGGCTCACTATTTTTGTTTTTATGATGAGTAATTTGCCATTTCAAATGCCATCCTTTATAGTCATCACTATAACTCTAATCAAAGTTGTCACTTGAACGCCAATCAAAAATGTCTCTAAACATGGTTAAATGTGTCCTAGAGTGGGAAAATTACCCCTGGATAAAACCACTTTCCTAAACCAGTTAATTTAAAATCATAATATTAGACCAAGTTGAAATGTTGTAAAATTCTTTGCTGTTTATTTTTATGTATGAACTTGGCATGTTCATGAATGTTCAGAAAAGCAATGTAGATGTTGATATTAGGGTTACAAATACACTTTAACGAGAAGGCAAATTCACATATGTGGAATATGTTAAAAAAATCATGAGGTTTGATTGTATATCATACTGGCCCTGTTTCTCTGGTGAAACTCTGACAAATTTCTTTTATACATATTCGTAAGAAATAATTTTTTGTGAGATGAGAGGAATAAATGGCTTTTCCAGTAAAAAATTATGCTAAAGTACAGTGATAAGTAGTTTAATATTGAAAACAGGACTGACATTAATAAATAAGATGAAATAGTTGCTGACATTTTCTGAATGAAATGGTTGCTGACATTTATATTTATATAAAATATAAAACAATTTTATAAATTGTTTCCTTTGTATGCATAAATTGTTCTATATATAAAATCACCTTTGTGAGTGGTTCCTGGGTAAATTAATTGATCTGATTAATTTATAAAGATCATATCTTTTTCTTAAATGATCTTCATTTTGACAATAATTAATCTAGATTGTTGAATATTTGTTTCCCTTTTCCATCAGATTATTCCATCACTAAAACTGAGTTAATCACCAGGACCAATAAAGTCGTAGACTTCTCAAAGTCATTATATAAAACAGCCAATGGGAACAAATCTGCAAAAAAGTTTAGGGAATTTCTGGATCTTCCCTCATTACTTCCTAATTTCTCCATGTTCCCTTTACCTTTTAAAAGATAGTCTAACTAAAATATATAGTACCATATCTATAAATGTCATTGCATTGCCATGACTAATAACTGACACCATAATTTTGAATGATCATCATTTATAATCTTTGGAGATTATATTTGAGTAGAAAGTCTTAAATTAATGTAGTCTTAAAATAATGGTTTTGCAATTTGTTATCTGTAAGCTTGAGAAAATTATCTAACTTCTCTGAGCCTTGGTGTCTTAATTTGTATAAAACCTAAATTTTAACTGTGCATTCTCAAGGAGACTCACTGAAAGTGAAAAGATGGGAAAAGGTATATTATACAATAAAAACAAGAGGAGAGCTGAGGTAGCAATACTTTTATCAGGCAAAATAGTCTGATAAAAGTTAAAGTCTTTAACACAAAGACTTTAATAAAAAAAAAAAAAAGAAGGGCATTCTATAATGCTAAAAAGGTCAATCCAATATGAGGATATGACATTTGTAAGTATTTGCAAACTCAACATAAAAGCACTTAAATATTTAAAGCAAATATTAACAAAACTAAAGGGAAAAAACTGATAGCAATACAGTAACAGTAGGGAATTTTCATACCCCATTTACATCAATGGATAGATCATATTAGATAGAAAATCAATGAAGAAACAGTGGCCTTACATGACACATTTGATCAGATGGACTTAATAAATAGATATAGAACATATGTTTATTCCATTCAAAAGAAGCAAAATATACATTCTAAAGTACACATGGAATATTTGCCAGGGTAGATAGGCCACATTAGGTCACAAAACAAGTCTCAATAAATGTAAGAAGATTTAAATAATAAAACATATTTTTTCCAACTACAGTGATATAAAACAAGAAATCAATTGCAAGAAGAAAATTGGAAAATTAACAAATACATGAAAATTGAACAACATACTACAGAACAACCAATGGGTCAGCAAAGACATCAAAGGGAAAATTAATTTTTAAAAAACCTTGAGTATTTTTGAAATGAAAATATAAAATTCCAAATTCTATGGGATGCAACAAAAGCAGTGCTAAGAGGGAAGTTTGTAGCAGAACAGGATTACCTCAAGAAATAAAACATCTCAAAAATCTAACTTTATACCTAAAAGATCTAGAAGAAGAAAAGCAAAGCCAAAAGTCACTAGAAGGAAGAAAATAATAAAAATCAGAGCAGAAATAAATGAAATATAGATTCAAAAAAAGAAGAAAAAGTTGATGAAACAAAGTCTGGTTCTTTGAAAAGATAAACAAATCTTTTAAAGAAATGTATAAATTACAACCAATTCTAATGAAGGAAAAAGAATATACAGTAGGGAAAGTATAGTTGCTTCAATAAGTGATGCTGGGAAAGCCACATGTAAGAAAATGAAATTAGACACTATCTTACATCCATACATGAAATATTACTCAAAACGGATGAGAGATTTGGATGTAAGACTTGAAACTGTAAAACTCCTAGATTAAAAATATAGGCAATAATGTTGACATCAGTCTTGGCACTTAATTTTTTGATCTGACTCTAAAGCAAAGGCAACAAAAGCTAAAATAAACAAGTTGGACAACATCAAACTAAAAAGCTTCTGCAGAGCAATGGAAACCATCAACAAAATGAAACTCAACCTAATGAATGGGAGAAAATATGTGTAAATCACAAATATCAGAAGGGGTTAATATCCAAACTCTAAAAAGAACTCCTACAAGTCAATGGGGGGAAAAATCTGATTAATAAATGGGCAGAGCATCTGGATAGATATACTTCTGCAAAGAAGACATACATATGGCCAAGAGGCATACAAAGATGTTTAACATGACTAATTTGAAAAATGCAAATTAAAACTACAAAGAGATACCACCTCACACCTGTTAGAATGGCTATTATCAAAACTGTAGGAAACTACAAGAGTTGGTGGGGATGTGTGGAAAAAGGAACCCTCACACACTGTTGATGAGAATGTAAATTGGTGCAGCCACTGTGGAAGACAGTATGGGGGTCCTCAAAAAATTAAAAATAGAGCTACCAAGTAATCTAGCTCTTCATTGGGATATTTATCCAAATAAAACAAAAACACTAAGATTCTCTATGAAGATGGTGACTTAAGAAGACCCCAAATTCACCTTTTCCATGAAATGCACCAAATTGTACCTATTTTTTTTTAAAGATTTTATTTATTTATTTGGCAAAGAGAGAGAGATCACAAGTAGGAAGAGAGGCAGGTAGAGAGAGAGGGGGAAGCAGGTTCCCTGCTGAGTAGAGAGTCTGATGTGGGCCTCAATCCCAGTACCCTGAGATCATGGTCTGAGCTGAAGGCAGAGGCCTAACCCACTGAGCCACCCAGGTGTCCCTAAATTGTACCTATTTATAGAGCAATTCTCCTGAAGAATAATGGAGGGGTGACTGAACATCTGGATGACAAAAGATAGGATAGCAAAAGAAAACAGCAAGAAAGACAAAGACACAGTAATGAATCCTTAGCACCAATGCTGCAAGCTACGGTGTGGAAGAACAGTAGCAAGTGATATGGAACATATTTTTCTTTGGGCACAGAAAAGAAGCCATGTTTAAACATTTATACAAGATTTGTAAAAGATTCAGCCCTAGAACTCTACAAATTGGTGGAAGAGCTGCTGGAGCTCTCTCTGGGTCAGAGAGACCAACAAATGACATGGTTTATACTCCTTCTCTACCTTAAAAGTGAAGACTGGAGCAGGGTCCAGACATCATTGCTTATTTGCCCGTGTCTTTAGCCCACACCAGCACTGAGCACTCTGAAGCACAGAAAATAGGTCATGGTTTAAAAGACCAACTAGAAGATTAAAAATCAGCCTTAGAACTCTTCCAATGTCAAGGTTGCTGGTGGGACTCTCTCAAAATGGAAGGTCGAGTAAACATGGTCAACACTACCCCTCCCCCTTAAAGGCCCAAATCAGTGCAGGGTTCAAACGTTCTAACAAGTCTGCTACCTCAGTGAGCCACGCAGATCTATGTGTCTGTTTTTGTGTCAGTACCATACTGTTTTGATTATTAAAGCTTTGTAGTATATCTTCAAATCTGGAATCATGATACCTTCAGCTTTGTTCTTCTTTCCCAAGATTGCATTGACTCCTTGGCATCTTTTGTGACTCCATATAAATTTTGATATCATTTGCTCTAAATCTGTGAAAAATTATGTTGGAATTTTTATTGGGATTGCATTGAATCTATAGATTACTGTAGGCAATATGGACATTTTAACAACAGTCTTTCAATTTAGAGCAAATGATAAGTGTTGATAAGAATGTGGAGAAAAAGTAACCTTCATGTCCTGTTGGTGGAAATGTAATAGGTAAAGCCAATGTGGAAAACATTATGGAAGTGCCTCAAGAAACTAAACAAACAAACAAACAAAACCATACAATTTAGTATTTCCACTACTGGGTATTTACCCAAAGAAAACAAAATAGTAATTGTATAAGATATGTGCACCCTTATGTCTATCACAGCATTATTTCTACTAGCTAAGGTATGGAAACAGCCCAAGTGTCCACTGGTAGAAATGAATAAGCTATATGTACACAATGGAATATTGTACAGCCATTTAAAAAAGATGAAATCTTGTCATTTGTGACAACATGGATGGACCTAAGGGGTATTATGCTAAGTGAAATAAGTCAGGTTGAGAAAGACAAATAGCATATGATTTCATTAATATGTGGAATCTAAAAAAACAAGTGAATAAATAAAAATAAGTCAGACCTTAAACAAAGTGAATAAACTGATATTTGCCAGAGAAAAGAGGGTTAAGGAAATAGGCAAAATGGGTAAAAGGGGGTAGGAAATAGGGACTTCCAGTTATAAGTAGGATAAATGGCACAGCATAGACAATATAGTCAATGATATAGTAATAGTATTGTATAGTGACATATGGCAGCTGCACTTGTGGTGAGAGTGGTATAGCATATAGAGATGTTGAATCACTGTGTCGTACACTCAAAACTAATGTAACACTGTGTCAGCTATACTCCAATTAAAAAAAGAAAACAAAAACAAAAACAAAACACCAACTCAAAAGGATACATACTCCCATATGCTCACTGCAGCATTATTTACAATAGCCAAGATATAAAAACAACCTAAGTGCATATTTTTGGATGAATGAACCAAGGAGAGGAGGTATATATACATACTGAAATATTATTCAGCCATAGAAAAAGAATAAAATCTTCCCACTTATGACAGCATGGGTAAACTTTAAGTAAAGTTAAGTAAAATAAGTAAAACAGAGAAAGACAATACCATATGATTTCACTTAATGAATCTAAAAGTCAAAACAAAGCTCATAGATAGAGAGAACAGATTGATGGTTATCATAAGGGAGAAGATTGGGGCAGGTAAAATGGATGAAGAAGTTCAATTGTATGCTAAAACCTGGTAACTATGAACATTGGGGTATAGATGGCCCTTCTTTTCAGTACGTCTGTATCTTTGAGGTAAATATCTTTGAATGCAATTGCAGGGTCATAAGGTAGCTCTATTTCAATTTCTTAAGGAATCTCCACACTGTTTGACAAAGTGGCTGCACCAACTTGCATTCCCACCAACAAAGTAAAGGGTTCTCCTTTCTCTACATCCTCTCCAACACTTGTTGTTTACTGTCTTGTTAATTTTGGCCATTCTAACTGGTATAAGGTGAAGTAAATCAAGCAGAGAGAGTCAATTATCATAGGTTTCACTTACTTGTTGAACATAAAGAATAACACAGAGGACATTGGGTGAAGGGGAGAAGTGAGTTAGAGGAAATTGGAGGGGGAGATGAACCATGAGAGACTGTGAACTCTGAGAAACAAACTGAGGGTTTTGGAGGGGAGTGGGTGGGGGTTGGGAGAACCTGGTGGTGGGTGTTAAGGAGGGCACGTATTGCATGGATCACTAGGTGTGGTACATAAACAATGACTCTTGGAACACTGAAAAAATAAAATTAAAACAAACAAACAAACAAACAAACAAACAAACAAAAAAACCCTGGTAACTAGACTTATTTTGGTGATCATTTTGTAACGTCTACAAAAAACATTTTTTATGTTGTATATCTGAAACTAACATAATGCTGATACATATTTTACCTTAATAAAAAGTTTCTTTAAAAAACATTTATTATCAGGGCGCCTGGGTGGCTCAGTGGGTTAAGCCACTGCCTTCGGCTCAGGTCATGATCTCAGGGTCCTGGGATCAAGTCCTGCCTCCTCTCTCTCTGCCTGCCTCTCTGCCTACTTGTGATCTCTCTCTGTCAAATAAATAAATAAAATCTAAAAAAAAAAAAAAATATTATCTATAATATGTTACATGCAGGGTTCTCTCTTGGTGTCTGAAAATATAATGCTACATAAGAAACAAATTACAAACCATGATAAATATACTCTATACAAGTTTAAAAACTGCATTTTAAATATGCATTGGTATATGTAGAAATTTGCTTTGTCACCTGGGCCAAGTTTGGCTATAGAGAATAATGTCCATATCAATTTGAAACAGTAACAGTGGCCTCAAAAGACCAAGATTTTAATTAGCAAGCTAGTGCAGGAGCATCTGGATGGATCAGTTGGTTAAATGTCTGTCTTCAGCTGAGGCCATGATCCCAAGGTCCTGGATCGAGCTCTGCATCGGGCTCCCTGCTCAGCAAGGGGTCAGCTTCTTCCTCTTACCCTCCTGACTGCTTGTTCTCTCTCTCTCTCTCAAATAAATAAATACAATCTTAAAATATAAGTAAGCTAATGCAATGCAATATGCATATGACTTTCCAAAATTAAGGTGGTAGTATGGGAAAAAGCGTTATGCCATATAAATAAAATTTATGTATTATTGTCACTGAATTTTTGAAAAATATACAGGCAGCTATGACTAATGATTTTCCTTAATTTTATGTATAAAGTTATTCCCTTTTTCTGATTAATGATCTTTTAAGTAAAAAAATAAAAATAAATCTTCCTGAGGTCTGTGGGTTTCTATCCTCTTCTTCATTAAACTCCACTTGGCAGGACAAAGAGGAAGATAAAAGTCCTGAGAGTGGAAAGAAGTTGTTCTATCGGAGGATGCATTTGCATCCATCTTGTGATTGAATCTAGTTAGTTTAAATTATTTCCATGTTTCTCAAAGGAATTTCAGTAAATCCAAACAAAATTCTGTCCAGTGTCTTAATTTTGGTAGCAAAATATTATAAAATATTAGAAGTCTTCAGCCAGTTGAAGGGACTGTATGCTAAAATACTTTTTACTAATAATTACAAAGTGCTAAAATGTAGGAAAGTTTTTTTTTCCTGTTATGATGTAATATCAAGATATGTACTGCATATGAACAATGATTAAGAATATTAACTAAGTTCTGCCCTAAGAAACTGGTTGTCCATAACAAATGCATATTTCAATCATACAGTGGAAGGAAAGGCCCTTAGAGTTCTCCAGATAAGCTCTGTAAGAGTCAATTCAATTATATTATTTCATAGAGAAAATGGGCACTGAAAAATGTCAATTGCAAAACCCCAGTTGGTACTATCAAATAAAATTACCACTGACTGCATTCACGTTTTAAAATTTATCTCAGAACCATCAAGTAGTCAACCAAGGAGTTGTCTGCCAATCATCCAAGAGTTAAGCAGCAGATTTGTTAAAATTTCATGACATTACAAATAGGAATAGGTTAGTGTATAAAGGTTACTATAAAGATTGGTTAAATATTTGCAGTATGTGTATGCATAACTATATACATATCAGTTTGAGCTTAGAGTATTTGATCATTTAGGGTTTTTGTTTTGTTTTGTTTTTTTAAAGATATATCTATTTATTTGAGGAAGAGAGAGAGAATGCATGGAAGCAGGGGGAGGAGCAGAGGGAGAGGGAGAGAGAGAACCTCAAGCCGACTCTCCCCTGAGCCCAGAGGCTGACAAAGACCTCCATTCCATGACCCCCAAATCATGACCTGAGTCAAAATCAAGAGCCCAACTGACTGAATCACTCAGGCACCCTTATTTAATCATTTGTAACATAATTTCACCTCAATATTGGAAAATCATTTCAGTAACAGTCACAAAAATAAACAAATTATAATAATGGCAGGAAAAAAAATGCAGATGTTGAAAACCACATGAAAACCTAAAATAGGAGACCCTTTAGTTACCTCTTTTGCATCTGAGAGCATTTAACATTTAAGAATTTAGGCAGTCATTTTGCCACACAGCCTTCTTAGGTGTAGGACTCATAATTCAAGGCAACAATTTCATCTGCTGACTCACTTTGACCCACATGGAAATTAGTTATTTTGCAGACCTTGCTGAAAAACAAAATTGCTAAAATTTTGCTGCTTTTTTGAGATGCTTAATTGATTTAGAAACCTCTCTTATAGCATCCTTTTAATATCTCTGCTCAGCTGCAATACCAGGACAAACTGCGCTGTGGTGTCGAACATAAACCACACCACCTCATCAGCCCACTCATTAATGCTGTATACCTGTTTGCTAATCCCTCAAATGATTTAGATTTACTAAGACTTCGGTGACAGAAACATCACTATCTTTTCTAGAAGAAAGAACCATTCATTCATCTATGAAAAAAATACCATAAATTCCTGATGACATGATATGGAACACCTTTCCATACACTTAGTTACCATTTGTATGTCTTCTTTGCTATCCTATCTGTGAAAGTCTTTTCATCTATATTTTAGTTGGGTTGCTCTCTTATTTTTGAATTATAAGGTTCTTTATGTATTTTGGACAACCATCCTTTATGAGATGTATGTGGCTTTTGCAAATATTTTCTACTAGTCTGTGGTTTATCTTCTGTCAATATTGTCTTTCACATAGCAGATGTTTTCATTTTAATAAAGTCTGGATTATTAATTATTTTTTTCATGGATCGTATCTTTGGTATTATACCTAAAAACACATTATCATATCCAACATCATCTAGATTTCTCCTGTGTTATCTTCTAAAAGTTTTATAATTTCACATTTCATTTTAGGTCTATAATGCATTTTAATTTCTGTGAAGGATGTAAAGTCTCTTGATTTTTTTTTTCTCTATACAAATGTTCAGTTTTTCTAGCACCATTTGTTAAAGAGACTATCTTTGCTCCACTTTATTACCTTTGCTCTTTTGTCGAAGAGGTCTATTGACATGAGGAGGTCTATTGCTGCACTCTCCATTCTGTTTCATTGATCTCTTTGTCTGTTCTTTCACCAATATCATAATTTTTTAATCACTGCAGCTTTATGGTAAATTTTGAAGTTGAGTGTGGTATTAATGTTCCAAACTCATTTTTCTCCTTCAATATTTTTTGGTGTAATATTATAGAGTTTTTACTTCTTTATATAAACTTTAGAAGGAGTTTGTTAAGGGGTGCCAGGGTGACTCTGGCAGTTAAATGTTGGCCTTTAGCTCAGATCATGATCCCAGGGTCCTGGGATGGAGCCCCACATCACGTTCTCTGCTCATCAGAACCCTGCCTCTCCCTCTACCTCTGCCTGCCACTCTGCCTACTTGTGCTCTCTCTCTCTGTCAAACAAATTTTTTTAAAAGAATTAGTTTATCAATGTCTATAAAATTAGCGTTTTAAAAAGTATTCTCCTACATGAAATACAAACAACAACTTTTTGTTTTCACAGAAAGGTCAGCAAATTTGGAAAACTCTTCTATCAAAGAAAACTGCCTGACTAATCTTTAAGTTTTACAATTACTAAAACTATTTTATCTGCAAATCACCAACAAACATCTATGTGATAAAAATACACTATTGTCACTCCTCATGTCATTAGCAATTATAACTGCATTTTGTTTTACATGTTATGGTTCTATATAATTATCTAAATCTGAGACTTTGTGATTTCTGGATATACACTTTCATTCAGTGTGTGCATTGTGTATACGCATAGACAGATGTACACACACACTTCTAATTTATCTAAATTCTTCATAATTGATATTAATTTTATGATCTTTCTATTTTCAAATCAACTAAACTTCTAATATTTTCTTATAGAAGAATCTGGCAATTAATGCATTTAATTTGTTCTGATATTGTTTGCTGCTTATCATTTCAGCCACTTTGGTATTTTTTTCAATGTTATGTTTGGTTTTTTTAAGGCACTGATAAGGTTTGTAAACATTGTTCACTTTAAACTTTAAAAAGTGCTGGGTTAAGTATATTACTCAGAAATTTAAATGTAACTGAAAATCATCATAGATGTTTGTCTTTAGATTTTAGGCCCTTAATTTTACATGTGTGAGCCATGATGAGTTCATAATAGTCTTAACTGATTTCTGTTAACTGTGAGAGATAAAGAAAGTAATGCATTTCCAATAATCTAGGTGACATATCTATATATTTTACCTATGTATTTTCTCATGTGAATTTATCATAATTAACATATTTCATAGGTGTCTGAGAATAGTCCCTCCTGGGTGTAGAAATGCAGCTCTGCCATTTTTTCTTTTCTTCTCTTTTCTTTTTTTTTTTTGTCTGCCTTACTTTTCATGATCACTAGCACTTTCATTTTTTCATTTTTGTACAGTAATTATCATATGTCATGTGCCCTTTTTGCAAACACTGAT
Source organism: Mustela nivalis (assembly GCF_964662115.1). Taxonomy (NCBI): domain Eukaryota; kingdom Metazoa; phylum Chordata; class Mammalia; order Carnivora; family Mustelidae; genus Mustela; species Mustela nivalis. The sequence goes on along the minus strand of NC_139023.1, from coordinate 135,498,160 downwards.
GGAGTCAAAACTGGATAAATAAAAGTCAAATTTATTTAAATCAAGCACATATTTATTAAATTGTGATACAATCACTGGAATTAAAATCTTGAATCCAGGAGTTACTGACAACCTTTTTTCATTATAGGATTTACTCTTCCCTCAGAACACCTTGAATTCTCTTACTGACATGGGATTTTCTGACATATATAAGAGGAATGATGCCTCTGGTTAAAATGAATGTAAACATCAGTAGCATTCAATGTCTTATTTCTATTTACATAAAAATATAAACCAATGAGAGGTACCGAGGAGGCTCAGTCAGTTAAGCATCTGACTCGCAATTTTGGCTCAGGTCATGATCTCAGGGACATGAGATTGAGGCACATGTCAGGTTTCATATTCAGTGCTGGGTCTGCTTGAGATTCTCTCCTTTTGCTCCTCCTCTCTCTCTTGCTCTCACTCACACTCAATAAATAAATAAAATCTTAAAAAATCTATATCTATATCCATATTGATGATCTAATATTTTCTTCTATACTTTAGTATGTTTTCTTTGCCTGCTCTCCAAAGCATGTTTATCCAATTTAACTTTAACTCCTTTGATATTTATATCTCTAAATACACACATATTACATACATTTTCCCTTTTCAATTTATTCTCTTGCGCATATACACAGTGATACACAATTTCTCTTTCATTCAAGCCCAAATATACATACCTTTAAATGCACATTTAAGACACATCCACTCTCTTAAATAGCCTCATTAACTCATTTGCCTGATTGTTTCCTCTTCCTAAATATCTACTTATTAACATCTTTCCTAATTTTCCAGCCCTACCTCATGCCCTACCTTTTCTAAAAAAGTTTTCTAAATCTCCATGTAAAAATAAGGATCTCCTTCCCCATATTTCCATAAGTGTGAGACCTCTTATGGGGGGTTGAGAAACAGTAAGCTAACATGAAACATTTATTCAGTAATGCATATTTTGTGATTCTATTTTGTTTAAGCATCAGACTTTTCTTTCAGAGCAAGTAAAATAACAAGCCAGAAAACTTACAGTTCACTGTCAAAGATATTTATAGAAAAAGTATGAAGGTAATCATGGTATATGGATGAAAATAGGACCAAATGATGGGATAACATAAGAGAAAATTGGCACATCAATTAGGAAAAAATGGTCTTGTGTATAAGTGTTGTTGGTCAATTTGATGTACGTATGAAATCAAAACAAGATAAACTTTACCCTTATATCTCAATGTATACAAAATCATTTCCATGTGATTTGTAGAACTAAATGTAAAAAAATCACACAATAACAGATCTATCAAAAACCAAGTGTATCATCATTACTTTTGCATGGAAAAAAGCTTATTAAACTGGTTCACAAAAATACTTCAGCAGAAAATGAAAGGATGAAAATTTTGACTATATAAAAATTTAGAACTTCTGTTTATCAAAAGACACAACTAAGAAAGCAAGACAAAGAAGGTGGGAGTTAATATGATTACTAACTCATAGCTAGCCAGCATAAAAATTCTCATTAATCAGTATATAGATAACTAAGTAGAAAACAATTTAAAAAAAATAAAATTATATTGAGACTTCAGAGAAATACAAATGTAAACCTCAATAAGATACTGCAACATAGTTAACAAAATGGGTTAAAAAAAACAAACAATACAAAATTTTGTAATGATCATGAAACAATCTCAGATCTCATGAATTTGTGTAAATTAGTACAACCACTTTGAGAAATTACCTTGGACAGTTCATACTAAATAGGAACACTCATATGTCCTCTATCCTGGCGATTCAACTCCTAACTCATACGCAGCCTGTATGTTTGTTCACCAAAGGACATGTAGAAGAAAGTACACAATAGCACTATTCATTAAAACAAACCAAATACCTATCCAGAATTAAATAGGAAACTAAATTTTGCTGTATTCATGCAATCCAAAACTGACAGCCTTTGCTTTGCATGGTAATGAAAGATCATAAAAGGATCATGAAAACTGTGCTATGCAACATGGTCATAATTATCAATAAGAAACATTAGAATTTTTTCATGACCTTTACAAACTTGTGTCAACCTTTTCAAATCTTACTGTTGAAACAGATAATCATGTCAAAAAATGGGCAGAAGACATGAACAGACACTTCTCCAATGAAGACATACAAATGGCTATCAGACACATGAAAAAATGTTCATCATCACTAGCCATCAGGGAGATTCAAATTAAAACCACATTGAGATACCACCTTACACCACTTAGAATGGCCAAAATTAGCAAGACAGGAAACAGCATGTGTTGGAGAGGATGTGGAGAAAGGGGAACCCTCTTACACTGTTGGTGGGAATGCAAGTTGGTGCAGCCATTTTGGAAAACAGTGTGGAGATTCCTCAAGAAATTAAAAATAGAGTGCAATTGCACTACTGGGTATTTACCCCAAAGATACAGATGTGGTGAAAAGAAGGGTCATCTGTACCCCAATGTTTATAGCAGCAATGGCCACGGTCGCCAAACTGTGGAAAGAACCAAGATGCCCTTCAACGGACGAATGGATAAGGAAGATGTGGTCCATATACACTATGAAGTATTATGCCTCCATCAGAAAGGATGAATACCCAACTTTTGTAGCAACATGGACGGGACTGGAAGAGATGATGCTGAGTGAAATAAGTCAAGCAGAGAGAACCAATTATCATATGGTTTCACTTATTTGTGGAGCATAACAAATAACATGGAGGACATGAGGAGATGGAGAGGAGAAGAGAGTTGAGGGAAATAGGATGGGGAGATGAATCATGAGAAACTATGGACTCTGAAAAACAATCTGAGGGTTTTGAAGGGGTGGAGGTGGTTAGGTTGAGGGAGCCAGGTGGTGGGTATTACGGAGGGCACATTGCGTGGAACACTGGGTCTGGTGCATAAACGATGGATTCTGTTACACTGAAAAGAAATAAATAATTAAAAAAATACCCACTCAAAAAAAAAAAATCTTACTGTTGGTTACATATACATAAGCACATGAAACAATAGTAAACTAATATTTATTGGTCCACTATAAATTAAAATATTAGATATTGAGAATTAAAGTATTTTATGTGTTCTAAAAAGCTTTTCACAAGTCCTTTGAATAATGCTTCTTTTTTCTAATCCTGTAACTTACAATAGAATGTACATTGTCATACTTCTTTCTATCAATAGGTGAAAGTTTCAAATCTTTTATCCTTTGAGTTTTCAGTGTCATGATATTCATCTGAGAGTTCCTTTAATGTGGAGATTCTGCTTTGTCATTTCCTCTGGGACATCTTCAATCCTTTCACAACCATTTTCCTCATTTATGTCAACAAGTACACCTTTATTAAGTTCCTGTGGCTGTAACAGCAGCAGTGTCATTTTTCAAGCCAGATATTCATGCTACAGTTCTATTAACATTCTATTTGAATTCTGCAAAGTTATCTTCCCCATACAGTGAAGATTTCAGCCATACTACATGCAATTCAAAGTACAAATGTGTTAGTTTTATGTTGTTACACTAACAAAGTATCACATGATTATTGACTTGAAATAGCACAGACTTACAGCATTGCAGATTAGGAGGCTGTCACAGATATGATTGGGTTAAACTCCAGATGACTGCAGTGTTGTGTTCCTTTCTGGAACCTCTGGGAGAGAATATATTTCCTTGTTTTTTTAAATTTTTTTTTTCCCAGCTTCTAGAAACTGCTAATATTCCTTGGCTCAAATCTCATTTCTCTGTCTTCAAAGCTAGAAACACTGCATCATTCTGACCATTCTCCTATACTTCCTCTGACTATAGCCAGGAATGATGATCCAGTTTTAAGGCTCATATGATGAGATTGGGCCCGTTTCGATAATTTGTTTTTAACCCTTCTACTTTCCTCTCAGGAAGACCCTATGGTTACATTAGGTCCAGCTAGATAATCCAGGATATGCCCTCCATCTCAGGTCCTTAATTTAATGATCTCTGCAAAATCCCTTTGCCAGTTAAGGTACATTTTCATTAGTTGCAGCGATTGAGACATTGACCTCTTTGGGGGCCATTAATTCTGTCTACCTCAAGAAATAAGTGCTCCATTTCAATTATAAGCAAAATTTCCATTCCTAGGGCAATTAAAAAACATTAAAGAGACTACCCTTTTAAGATAAATTCATCAGGGTTGCCTGGGTAGCTCAGATGGTTAAGTGTCTGCCTTCAGCTTGGATCATGATCTCCAGGTCCTGGGATGAAGCCCTATGTAGGGCACCTGGCTCAGCAGGGAGTCTGCTTCTTCTTCTCCCTCTGCCTCTCTCCCTGCTCATGCTCTCTCTCTGATTTTTTTTTGTCTCAAGTGAATAAATAAAATCTTTAAAAATAAATAAATAAAATGAAATATATTCACCATACTTTTGAGTATGGTCTGTGTTATAACTTCAGGAAAGTCTAGTTTTCTTCCTGTTACTGGTTTGCTGTTGTCATTTTCAGATCTTCCAATGACCAGTTTTTCTTCCAGAATTCTGACATATCTTGCCTTTGCTACTCTTTTTTCTTTATTGGACAATTTCTTCTCAGTTTTATACTTTTTCTAATATGTCACATGTGCTTATCATTTTGAGCCAATAAGGCAGCACAACTGTGCACTTTGCTATTTGTGCATGAACCAAATAACAGATGCCCAGTGACCAATCACTGACAAACTTTGAAAGAAAGACATTAATGGTCAGGGACCATGATGTACAACTGCTATTTACAAATCGACCTGCAGATTGAAAAGCCAACAGTGAAGTTTCTATTTTATGCAACTACTCACATTTAATACACCATGGAAACTGAATTTGAATTATATTGTTGGGGACTGTTGCTATTTAACCAAACTGTGGTAACAAACTTGTGCATATCAGAACCATGCAAGACAGAATAATCTGGACTATATAGTTATGACAATAAACAAATATTACATGTAAAAATTTAAGAGTCACACAAGAAAGCATTCTGTCCAGAAACAGATTACATTCTCAGATTCTACTCAGATAAAATACAGGAGATGGGAACCTCTTTTTGGTGATAGTCATCAGGATAGGTTTTATCTTAATGATGAACAGTTGGTTGTAACTGGAAGTTGCATGAGAGAGCTTAAAATATATTAATTTGGTGTAGATTACATGGGTATGTTTAATGTGAAAAAATCTGCTGACCTCTTAAAATTATTTTTTTACTTCAATATTTTTATACTTCAATAAAGTAGTTCATTTAAAGTTACACAGCCTATGTCAGTAAATGAGAAAGACTACTAGACTTGGAGTGAGGAAAATGGAGTTCTAGTCCTAACCTATCAAATTTAGGATTGACTTTGTAAAAACAAATGGATTGGCCTGGACTTTTGGACCTCAATGGTAAAAAGTAATTAAGGAAAGAAAGAATTTGAGCCAGGTAATCATAATATCACTTCCAACTCCAAGTTTCAATAATTCTTTGACTAAAGTAAGATGCTAGTTAATAATATATTATCTTTAGACTGGAAGACAGTTTACACAATGTTGTGATAAGAAAATATTTTTCACTATTCACAAAAGAAACAATAATCAGGAATATTTAAAAGCAGATAACATTGATGTTTATACTCTTTGATGTCAACTCTCATAATGGGAATGAAAAGTTTAAACTGTCCTACCTCAAATATAAATAGTAAAACAACTTTGTCCAAATTTGACATCCCATCATCTATTAAATGCTTTTTACCCCATGTATGCTGCAAACCACCATAACATTTTTTAATATCTGGACATAAAATGTGTATATGTGTATATATATATAATGTGTCTATTTAAATGTATGTGAGACTACAACAATTGTACCTGCAAAGGAGAGGGGAGAAGGGCTCTAATAGTATTTCACTACGCTGAAGGAGTAACTGTACAAGTGTAAAGGTTTTTAGCTTTGACTCCTACTGTGGTCACATAAGAAAAGAAACCTCTTTTTCATTCCCAGCCAGGAGAAAAAAAATAAATAAGAAAGACTCTGGCTTCTCTTGTATTTTATTCCCTCCCTATGTCCCCGGGAGCTGGCTGGTGAGTTTGGAGAAGAAATTGAACATCATGCTTAGTCTTTTTTGGTTTGCATTTTAGATGCAGATGTACTTTTAAAGTATTCTCTGCTTCTCCATTTCAAATTTGCTGTAAAGTAGTCTCTACCCCCTGGGCTAGGCCTATAAGATTAGAGAATGTCCATTTAGTTCAGGGGTGGTTATTATCAAATCTGTCTATAGATAGGAAAGCATATTCTTAATCTGCTTTATTACTAATAACCACGTATTAGCATTTGGGTCTCCACATTTTTCCGTGCCATATTTCTCAATGGTTCTGAACTAAGGATGACCAAAAAAAAAGTATTAGCTATTTGTTCTGTAGATCTTCAACATTAACAAATTTTCCAAATTATATAAAAAAAGAGGGATGGTTTTTTGCACAGATAAAAGCTACTTATATCTTCAATCAAGAAAAAAAAATTGTCATGTCTAAATAAATAAATAAATAATGTCATGTCTAAATAAATATATGAGAAGCTATGCTTCTCATATATTTGAATTATTATTATTATTTCTAAAGATTTCAGTTTTTAAAAGATTTTATTTATTTATTTGACACACAGAGAGAGACCACAAGTAGGCAAAGAAAGAGGGGGAAGCAGGCCCCCTGCAGAGCAGAGAGCCCAATGTGGGACTCAATCCCAGGACCCTGAGATCATGATCTGAGTGAAGACAGTGGCTTAACCCACTGGGCCATCCAGGTGCCCAAAGATTTTATTTATTTATTTGGCAGAGACACCGTGAGAGAGGGAACACAAGCACGGGGAGTAAGAGAGGGAGAAGCAAGCCTCCCACTGAGCAGGGAACCCAATGCAGAGCTCAGTCCCAAACCCTGGGATCATGACCCAAGCCGAAGGCAAGCACTTAACAACTAGCCACCCAGGTTCCACTATTTGAATTATTTTTGAGAAGGAAACATGCCTGTTTCCTTTGTATTTCCAATTTTCTCAGAGGGTAAGTTCTATGGGTATATGTAAATACATTATTTTTATTTTATCAAAAGTATCTAAAATAATGTCATGTCTAAATAAATGTGTAAGTAATGATAAATATCTTTATTTTTGCTTTCCATTTTTTTAATATTCGTGGAGTCCAATTTTGCATAAGAATCTAAGTTTTAAAAGCTTTTATTCTGAAAGGAAGATGGGCAGGGTTCCTAGGATCATTTTGTGCTACAAACACAACTAGGTAACTATCAAACCATCCTAATTATACCAGAAATTAACCTAAGGATTGGCAGAACAAACTCTACAACTAAAAGGAGAGAAGCAGCCACACTGAAGAATGTAGAAAGTACAGAGATGTGGTTTAGAGAAGAGGATCAGGTGCTGTGGAAGAGAGAAAATGTGGTTGCAGAGAAGGACAAGAGAGAGGAGAAACCAGGGGAAAACACAAGGAAAATGTTTCCCCAAAGCTACTGGCTTGGAAAAGGAAGTCTAAATTTTAAGAGTTCTTGCAACCAGGAGTGCTTAAAGTCTAGTTTTAAAAGTCAGTGAGTTTGTCCAGGAAGAGCCCAGAGGGCACTGTGCTGATCCCAAAGAGAAGGCAGGCAAACAACTTAGGGGCAAATGGTATGGAAACTGAATTGAGGAACTTCCTTTGGGCATACCGTTTGGAGATTACTCACTATTTTAGGAGTGCTTCCTTGAGAGGCAGCAACCACAGAGATGACTCCCTAAGAACAAGGAGTTGGCTGATGCCATTTCCCTCCCCTGCCCTTCAGCTTAAACACAGAGCCACTGAAGGGAAGCAGCACAGCACTGACATTGGCTGCCTAATTTGTTTACACTAAGCCCCAACCTGGTACTCTGGTGAGACTGCCCTTCTCAATCACACTTGCCTCAGTCCCAGCATGACAGACCCCTCCCCTAGAAAACCAGCAAAACCCCTACCCACATCACATCTTCCAACTAGAGTGTTCTGTAGGGCCTCAGTTATAATGGAGTTGGTGTTAGTTCCCATTTCACAAGCAGATCAGAGCAGACCTACTTAAAACTTGCCACATTCAGGCCAGGGATCAAGTACTCCCCACAGCAGATACTGAAATCCTCTGTAGATGACTGGCTTAAAGGATGGAGCAGTTATAACACAACAGCAGAGTACACACAGAACACACTGGAGGCACATCCTAAAGTACCAGGGCCTGGGCACTAAATGACCTCTTTTTCATAAAGTCATAACTTTCAGGAGAATGAGACGTAAGCTCTTCCAACATACAGAGGAAAACAGAGACTTAGCAAAAATGGCAAGATTGGGGAATTCATCCCAAGTAAAAGAATAAAATAAGGCCAAAGCTAGAGAGATATAAATAATATGCCTGATGGAGAATTTAAGGAAACAATCATAACGATACTTAGCGGGCTTGAGAAAATAATAGAGAACATCGATGAGACCTTTACCACACAGATAAGAGTTAAAAAAGAATATATCAGAAATGAAGAATGAGGATGCCTGGGTGGCTCAGTTGGTTGGACGACTGCTTTCAGCTCAGGTCATGATCCCGGAGTTCCAGGATGGAGTCCGGCATCAGGCTCCCACCTCCACGGAGAGTCTGTTTCTCCCTCTGACCTTCTCCTTGTTCATGCTCTCTCTCACTGCCTCTCTCGCAAATAAATAAATAAAATCTTAAAAAAAAAAAAAAAAAGAAATGAATGAGATTGAAAACAGGCTTGATGCAATGAATGGAAGACTGGAAGAAGCAGAAAAATGAATTAGTGAACTAGAAGTCAAAATAATGAAAATAATGAAGCCAAAGAAAAAAGAGAGAAGGAAGAATTATGCAACACAAAAATAGAGTTAGCGAGCTCAGTGACTCTATCAAACATAATAACATTCATATCATAGAAATCCCAGAAGAAAAAAGAGAGAAAAGGGGGTAGAAAATTTATTTCAAGAAATAATTGAAGAAAATTTCCCTAATCTGGGAACAGACATCTAGAAGAGGAGGCACAGAGAACTCCTATCAGAATCAATAAAAGCAGTCCAACACCAAGACACATTGTAATTAAACTGACAAAATATAGTGATAAAGAAAAAAAAAATTAAGCATGACAAAAAATTTCTTACCTTACAAGGGAAAACCCATAAGTTTAGCTGGTGACTTTTCAACAGAAATTTTGCAAGCCAGAGGAGAGTGGCATGGTATATTCAAAGTGCTGAATGGGAAAATCTGCAGTCAAGAATACTCTTGATAGAGTATTCCAGCAAGGTTATATCATTCATAATAGGAGAGATAAAGTCTTTTCCAAACAAACAAAAACTATAGGAATTCCTGAATACTAAACAATCTCTGCAAGAGATATTAAAGGGGACTTTTGATTGAAAAGGAGAGACCACAAATGACAAAGACAAGAAAGGGTCAGAGAAAATCTCCAGAAAGAATGACAAAACAAGTAATAAAATGGCAACAAATATTTATCTATCGATAATTTCTTTGAAAGCAAATGGACTAAATGCCTCAATGAAAAGACAAAGGGTGTCAGAATGGATTAAAAAAAACAAATTATACACTGCCTAAAAGAGATTCATTTTAGACTTAAAATCACCTGCAATTTAAAAATGAGGTGGTAGAGAAATATTTATCACACCAATCAATGTCAGAATAAAATCAGACTAGTAATTCTTATATCAGAGAAAGTAAACTTAAACATAGACTGTAAGAAGGGACAAAGAAGGACATTATATTATCATAAAAGGAAGCATACAAGAAGATATAACAATTATAGACATTTATAAATCCAACATGGGAGCACCCAAATATATAAAACAATTAATAAACATAAAGGAACTCATTAATCATAATAGGATAATAGCAGGGGACTTTAACACTCCAACATTCCATCTACATCAATGGACAGATCATCTAATCAGAAGACTAACAAGGAAGGAATGGCTTTGAAGGACACACTGGTCAAGATGGACTTAACAGATATATTCAGAACATTCCATCCTAAAAAAGCAGAATGCAAATTCTTTTGAAATGCACATGGAACATTCTCCAGAATAGATCACATATTAGGTCACAAAACAGACCTCAACAAGTACAAAAATATTGAAATCATACTATGAATTTTATTTAAATTCAATTAACCAACTTGCAGCACATCATTAGTTTCAGATATAGTATTCAGTAATTTATCAGTTGTGTATAATATGCAGGACGCATTGTACAACATGCATTTTTTTTTTTTTCTGATTACAATGCTAGGTGAAACGAGAATTCAATCACAAGAAAAGATGTGGAAAGAGCACAAATACATAGAGTCTAAAAAATTTGATATTGAACAATCAATAAGATAACCATGAAAGCAAAGAATAAATTTAAAATAAAAATACATGGAAACAAGTGAAAATGAAAACAAACCACCCAAAAGCTTTGGAGTGCAGCAGAAGTAGTCTTAAAGAGAATTTTATAGCAATACAGGCCTACTCTAAAAAGCAAGAACAACAACAACAACAACAAAACCCTAAACTTACACCTAAAGGAGCAAAAAAGAAGAACAAATGAAGCAGAAAGGTAGCAGAAGGAAGGGGATAATAAAAATTAGAAAAGAAATAAATCATATAGAAAAAAAGAGAACAGATCAATTAAATATGGAGCCAATTTGTTGAAAAAAATAATAAAACTGTTAATACTCTGCCCAGACTTATAAAAAAGAAAAGAGAAAGAACCCAAATAAATTAAAAAATAAAAATGAGAAAAGAGGAATAACCACCACCACCATGGAAATAAAATTATAAGAGAATATTGTGAAAAGTTATATGCCAACACATGGGGCAACCTGAAAGAGATGGATACATTCTTAGACACATATAAACTACCAAAACTGAAAGAAAACTTGAAAAGACCAATAACTAGGAAAGAAATAACAATAATAATATTAATAATAACAATGAAATAATTAAATTTATTTAAATTACTAAATTTATTTAAATTATTATTTTAATAATAATAATAATGATGATTAATAATTAAAAAACTACAAAAAAAAAGTCCAGGGCCCAGATGGTTTCATAGTCAAATTCTCCCAAACAAAGAATAATTAATACCTACTCTTCTCAAAATATTTCAAAAACTGAAAAGAAAAGAAAACTTTCAAACTCATTCTAAGAGGCTAGAATGGCTTTCATACCAAACTAGATAAAGACTCTACCACAAAGGAGAACTATAGGTCAATATCCATGATGATCTTGAATGCAAAAATTCTCAGTAAAATACTAACAAGACAAATCCAGCAATATATTAAAAAAAAAATCATTCACCATGATCAAGTAGGATCTATTCCTGGGTTTCAGGTGTGATTTAGTATTCACAAATCAGTCAATGTGATATACCACATTAATAAAAGAAAGGATAAGATCATCTCAATAGATGCAAAAAAAGCATTTGACCAAGTATAACATCCATTAATGATAAAAACGCTCAATAAAGGAGGTTTAGAAGGAACATACCTCAACATAATAAAGGCCACCTATGTAAAAAACACAGCTAATATCATTTTCAATGGAGAAAATCAGAACTTTTCTGATCTGTAACAAGACAAGGATGTCCACTCTCACTTCTGTTATCTAACTTAGTAGTGGAAGTCTTAGCTTCAGCAATCAGACAACAAAGAGAAATAAAAGACATCCAAATCAGCAAAGAAGTAAAAATTTCACTATTCACAGGTGACATTATATTCTTTTTTTTTTTTAAAGGTTTTATTTATTTTATTTGACAGACAGAGATCACAAGCAGGCAGAGGCAGGCAAAGAGAGAGGAAGGGAAAGCAGGCTCCCTGCTGAGCAGAGAGCTTGATGCGGGGGCTCGATCCCAGGACCCTGGGATTATGACCTGAGCTGAAGGCAGAGGCTTTAACCCACTGAGCCACCCAGGCTCCCCGCGACATTATATTCTATACAGAAAAGCTGAAAGACTCCACCAAAATACTGCTAGAACTGATAAATGAATTCAGTAAAGTTGTAGGATACAAAATAAGAGTACAGAAATCTGTTGCATTTCTATACATAAATAATGAAGCAGCAGAAAGAGAAATTAAAGAATCAACTGCATTTACATTTACACCAAAACCAGTATGAAACCTATGAATAAAACTGACCAAAGAGAACCTGTACTTGAAAGCCAGAAAATGCTGGCAAACAAAATTGAAAATGACACAAAGAAATGGAAAAACAAAACAAAACAAAACAAACAAACAAACAAAAAACACCACCACCAAAAACAACATTCCATGCTCATGGATTGGAAGAACAAATATTGTTAAAATGTCTATGTTGCCCAAAGCAATCTACACATTTAATGCAGTCCCTAGAGCTAGAGCAAACAATCCTAAACTTTGTAAACAAACTTAAAAGACCCCAAATAGCCAAAACAATCTTGAAGAAGAAAAGCAAAGCAGGAGGCATAATGATTCCAGATTTCAGATTATATTGAAAAGCTGTAGTGATCAAAAAAGTACAAAATAGACACACAGATCAATAGAACAAAATTTAAAAATCCAGAAACGAGGGCACCTGGGTGGCTCAGTGGGTTAAAGCCTCTGCCTTCGGCTCAGATCATGATCCCAAGGTCCTGGGATCAAGCCCCACATTAGGCTCTCTGCTCGCTGGGAGGCCTGCTTCCTCCTCACTCTCTGCCTGCCTCTCTCTGTCAAATAAATAAACAAAAATCTTTAAATTAAAAAAAATCCAGAAATGGAACCCATGAAAATTTGGTCAATTCATCTTCAATTAATCAAGAAAGAATATAAAATGGAAAAAAGACAGTCCTTTCACCACTTGTTGGGAAAACTGAACAGCAACATGCAGAGGAATGAAACTGGAACACTTTTTATAGCATTGACCAAAAAATTCAAAATTGATGGAAGACTTTGTTTTTTTTTTAAGATCTTATTTATTTGACAGACAGAGATCACAGGTAGGCAGAAAGAGAGTGGGGAGCAGGCTCCCTGCTGAGCAGAGAGCCCAATACGGGGCTCGATCCCAGAACCCTGGGATCATGACCTGAGCTGAAGGCAGAGGCTTTAACCCACTGAGCGACCCAGGTGCTCCTGATGAAAGACTTTAATGTGAAACAAGAAACCACTAAAATTCTAGAGGAGAATACAGGAAGTAACCTATTTGACATCAGCCATAACAACTTCTTTCTGGATATGTGTCCTGAGGCAAGAGAAACAAAGCAAAGAAAACTCTTAGGGCTTCATCAAAATAAAAAGCTTCTTCACAGCAAAGGACACAATCAACAAAACTAAAATACAACCTCTGGAATGGGAGAAATATTTGCAAAAGATTTAGTACCCAAATTCTACAAAGAATTTATTAAACTCAACACCCAAGATACAAATTATCCAATTAAAAATGGACAGAAGGCATGAACAGACATTTTTCCAAAGAAGACATACAGATAATCAATAGATGCATAAAAAGATTCTCAACATCACTCATCATCAGGGGAATACTACAACTCAAAAGTACAGTGAGATATCACCTCTCATTTGTCAAAATGGCTAAAATCAACAATTCAAAACACAACAGGTGTTGGCAAGGATATGGAGAAAGGGGAACCTTCTTTCACTGTTGGTGGGAATGCCAAGTGGTACAGGAACTCTGAGAAGCAGTCCAATTTGAGGGGATACATGCATTCATTTCTTTATATTGACATTATCTACAATAGCCAGACTATGGAAAAAGTGCTAGTGTCCTTTGATAAATGGATAAAGAAGAAATAACACACACACACACATACACACACACAGTGGAATATTACTCAGTCATAAAAAGAACGATATCTTGCCATCTGCAACAACATGGATAGAGCTAGAGAATACTACGCTAATTGAAATAAATCAGAAAAACAAAGACCATATGATTTCACTCATTATGTGGAATTTTTAAAAAAATGAACAAAGAGAAAAAATAAAGAGGGAGGTAAACCAAAAATTAAACTCTTAACTATAAAGATGGTTACCAAAAGGGAGGTGGGGGTGATGAGGATTAAGGAGTGCACTTGCTGTGATGAGCATTGGGCATTGTATGGAAGTGTTGGATCATTATGTTGTATCTCCAAAAATAATATTATATTATATGTTAACTAACTGGAATTTCAATAAAAACTTAGAAGAATAAACTTTTATTCTAAGTTTTTGATCAAATATGTATACAAGAGAGTGGTTTTCAACTTTTTAATATTCAAGAGTAGATTTTGAGTCCATGTTGTTCACATTTTATAGGTATATTTACATATTAAAAAGATATTACTTATAATATGAACTTTTGCTACTGAAAATTATTGAGGAGACAATCATTTCTAATATTAAGTATTTCTATGTATTTACTAAATTAAAAAAATTGAAAGAAATCACACTTGAATAAGAAAATAGAATGAAGATTAACATGGCATTAAATAGGTAATAAAATTTGGCTTATATTTTAGATATATTTATTGATTTATATTTATATAAGATAGCTAAAAAATAAAAATTTATGGAGTCTGTCACTAATAAAAAAGTTTGAACACAGATATTTTAAAGTATAAGGCAAGAGTTATCCTAGACATATGACTAGGATATAATATAGGGATAAAAGTAATAGCATGTGAATATCATTAATAAATTCACATATGAAATTCAGATTAAATTTTCTATTGATAAATTTCTTTTGAGCATTTCATATATTCTCTTCTTTCTGTAATTTTTGTGTTACCATCCTCTAATGAATTCACTTGATGGTTTTCTCCACATATTTGTTTCACTGAAAATTTAACTCTCATATTTTAAAACCAAAGAAAACATTTTCATTCTTAAGAGACACCATTATAAGTTTTCAGGTCTAACAATACAACACAATTATTGAAAACCAATAATATGTCACATGAGTAATTTAAAAAGATAAATTGGATACCCTATGATCTTGCTTATGGATCATACATAAATGGTATATGTTTACTTCTAAATTACTAAGATGATATAAGTTGTAAATCCATCATAAAGAACAAACCAGTTAGTTGTTTAAAATATTTTTCAATATTTTAACATAACAAGAAATATTAACATATTTTAATTTGGTTATTCCTCTTTACAGATAATCCAGAACATGGAAAGCATTGTGGTATACAGGTGAACTCCAGGCTGACTGCCCAGCACTGCACAACAGCAACAAGGTTTTTGATTGGCCCAAATTTAACATATGGAAAAAAGATACACTGAAACAAAGCTTCTTTTCAATTTTGTTCCATGGTGTTCTCTATAATGACATTTAATATTATATGGGATATGGAGCATGTAATTTTTCAACTTAACATAAATTTTTTCTCCCACTATCTTACATACAAACATTGGTTAAGTACAAGTACTTATTTAATATTCTTCTCAGAGGACACTTATTTAAGGAAATATAAAAAACACATTTTGGTAAAGTAATATGTTCCTATTAAATTTTCTCTACTTCAATTCTGCTTCCATTGGGATATTAATGATTGGTGTGTGTTTTCAATATTATGCCATTTTGATATCATAAATAATTATATAGTCCCTTTATTTTCTGATATGTGTTGATTAATATAGATAATGCCCAAGGTTTTGTCTTAATCACGTAGGCAATATTTGCCCATTTGATAAGGTTAGAGTATACTATACTTAGGTAAACCTGGTGATTCACAGACCTGTACCGCTGAGGATAAAAATATATGTTTATAAAAATAAATAAATAAATAAATTTAAAAAATATCTTGAAAAAAAAAAAAAAGAATAGTATAACATCACATTGACATGTTGTTTTTCCAAACAATAAAAAGGTGAATTTGTAAAAATCACCTTATTCTTTTTCTTTTTCTTATTAAAAATACTTATTCTTTTTAAGATATATAAATGCACACTGTTTGAGTTTATTTAATTAAATTGCCTATGTACCTAAATGACCTTTTTTTTAAAGATTTTATTTATTTATTTGACAGAGAGAGATTACAAGTAGGCAGAGAGGCAGGCAGAGAGAGAGAGAGTTGGAAGCAGGCTCCCTGCTGAGCAGAGATCCTGATGCGGGACTGGACCCCAGGACCCTGAGATCATGACCCGAGCCGAAGGCAACGGCTTAACCCACTGAGCCACCCAGGCACCCCCTAAATGGCTTTTTAATAATAAAAAGAAAGTCATGGATCATTTAAATTTTTTGCTACATTCATTAACACAGGTTACTCAATAGTACCTTTTCAAACATTCATTTTGCTCTGACAGTGGGAATAAAATATTAGCTTTTTAGAATGGTTTTTAATGTAATGGATTTGTTATTTTTTTCTGTTTAAAATGCTATTCACTAGATGCTTACAAGTATTAAAATTCCATGAAGACTTTATTATGAGAAAAATGTTTCTGCCTCATTCTCATAAGAAACCATGCTTACATCAGCTACCCTTAAAAAATAATCTATTTGTTCATTTCAGTATCAAATTGGAAATTGTCCATCTTACAGTCTCTGCCAACTAAATGTTTCCTCTCTCTTAAAATTTCAATATATGAAAATCCAATTACTCTTTATTTTTCATGCCAAGCTCCCGTCTGCTTTTTCTTTCACTTATCCATATCCATAGGGTGACTATGTATATTATATTTCAGAGTGCCAGAAGACAAAACTCATCCTGTTTAATAGTCATTTTTAAATATGCTGATACTTTTTTCCCTTCTTCCGTTATTATAACAAACAGAAAAGATCTAGAAGCTAGGAAGGATCCTGCAATTTTTTTAAAGAATATTTTTGGGTGTAAATTCAAAAGTTGGGGGTGCCTGGGTGGCTCAGTGGGTTAAGCCTCTGCCTTTGGCTCAGGTCATGATCCCAGGGTCCTGGAATTGAGGCCCACGTTGGGTTCTCTGCTCAGCAGGGAGTCCACTTTTCCCTCTCTCTACCTGCCTCCCTGCCTGCTTGTGATCTCTCTCTCTGTGAGATAAATAAATAAAATCTTTAAAAAAAAAAAAAAGAGGGATGTTCCCTCATAGGATATATCAATGTTTTGAAAGGTGCTGCACATACATATTTCAGAAAAATGAAAATTAAGCATCTTTTAAAAATCTCAAAAGAGAAGATGTTATATCAACTTAAATATACTGTTAATATTTATTATATTTTTTAAAAGCCTATAAGCCTTTCAGATAAACCATTAGAAATAGCATCCTTTATATGCAGATTTAAATTATGATTTACAAATTAGGAATTAAAAACCAATGTAGTCATCAGCAAAATGGTGGAGTAAGAAACTTTGGCATTGTGCTTGTCACACAAAAAAAATACATATATATATACATATGTATATATACATACATATATACATATGTATATACATATGTATATATACATACATATATACATATGTATATATATACGTATATATATACATATAATAAAATGAAAAAACTGGAAAAACTGTTAAAATCACTATTTGGAAATGCTGAAAACTAACCAAGGCTTCTGGAATCTGGATGGGGCTTATTTAAGAAAAATGGAATCTTGGTAAGAACACTGATATTTGTAGCATTTTAACTTAGCTCATTCCCACCCTGTTCGCAACTTAGTAGCTTTGAAGATAACATTGTACATTCCCAGTGGTACCATAAGGAACAGAACAAAGCTTATTCACAAATAAGTGCAGTTATTTGTTTTGAATTGTATGGTGGCTCCTTATAAGACGGATTCAAAAGGCTTCTCTTTATTTTACCTGACTCAGAACTTGCCCAGTGCTATAGCTGATATCAAAATGGAAAGGAAAATTTGCATATATTAAAAATATTTACAGATAAATGTTTCCCTTGCTGCTGCCTGAAGTTATAAACAGTAATTGAGGCAAACAATAACTGAAATCTTGGAGGCCAGTCTGGAAAATAAGAGGTTTGTATATACTTCAAAAAAACTCTTTAAAAGAGAATCTGATTTCCAAATTTACCAAATTAAACTATTCAAAATGTCCAGTCTTCAACCAAAAAAAAAAAAAAAAAAAAAAAGTATGAGGCATGCAAAGAAATAAAATGTGGCTCATACCCAAGAGAGAAGAGTATTCAATAGAACTATCCTTGGGGTGCCTGTGTGGCTTAGTCAGTTAAGCATCTGACTTTGGGTCAGGGCATGATCTTAAGGTCCTGGGATTGAGCCCCAGATTAGATCCCCACTCAGTGGGGAGTCTGCTAGGTCCATCTGCCCCTCTCCCCACTCATGCTCTCTGTTTTTCTCTCTCAAAGAAATAAATAAAAATCTTATTAAACAAAGAACTATACTTGAGGAAGTTCAGTAGGCATTATAGATAAAGCATTAACTCAGACATTTAAAAAATATCTTAAATGAGCTAAGAAAATGATGTCTAAAGAACTAGATGAAAGTATTAGTACTATTTCAGCAGGTAGAGAATATTAAAGAGATATAAAAGATTCATATAAGAATTCTGGCACTAAGAAGTATGATAACTGATATGAAAAATTCAATAAAGGGGCTCACCTTTATCAGCAGATTCAAGAAGACAAAACAAAGAACTAGCAAACTTGAAAATACATTAACTGAGATCATCTAGTCTGAAGAACAAAAATCAAAATGATGAAGGAAAATGAACACAAAGAGACCTGCATACCAAATTATGCATAATAGGAGTTCCATAAGAAGAGAGAAAGGAGCAGAAATAATGTTTTAAGAAATACTGTTCAAAAAAATCCCACACTTGATGAAAATATTTAATTTGCATATAAAGAAGCTCAGGGTACTCTGAGTAAAATAAATTCATATAATATACTATTATCAACTTAAAAAGACAAAGACAAAAACTTAAAAGCAGCATAAAAGAACTGAATCATCGGGGCACCTGGGTGGCTCAGTGGGTTAAGCTGCTGTCTTCGGCTCGGGTCATGATCTCACAGTCCTGGGATGGAGTCCCGCATCGGGCTCTCTGCTCAGCAGGGAGCCTGCTTCCTCCTCCTGTCTCTCTCTGCCTGCCTATCTGCCTACTTGTGATCTGTCTGTCAAATAAATAAATAATATCTTTAAAAAAAAAAAAGAACTAAATCATCATATACAAGGGATACTCAAAAAGATTAACAACTGATTTATCTTCAGAAAACAAGGAAGTCAGGAGGCAGGATATTGACAGATTCAAAGTGTTGGCAATAATAACAATAATAATATTAATATAGACAAGAATTGTATAAGTGCAAAACTATCCTTCAAAAATGAAGAAACTAAAACATCTAAAGTTTGTCACTAGAAGACATGCCTGATAAATTCTAAAATATATATATATTTTTAAAGATGTGTTTATTTGGGTGCCTGGGAGCTCAGGTGGTCAAGCATGACCTTTAGCTCAGGTCATGATCTCAGATTCCTGGGACGGAGCCCCACATTGGGCTCCAAGCCCAGTGGGGAGTCTGCTTCTCCTTCTCCCTCTATGCCTCTTTTCCTGCTCATGATCTCTATCCATTTCTCTGTCTCAAGTGAATAAATAAAATCTTTTAAAAAAAGATTTATTTATCTATCTTAGAGAGAGCACACAGCAAGGAGGAGCAGAGGGAGAGAATCTTCAATCTTTTCACTGAGTGAGGAGCCGGACATGGGGCTCAATCTCACAACCCATGAGGTCATGACCTGAGCTGAAACCAAGAGTTGGACATTCAACTGACTGAGCCACTCAGGTTATCCCTAAAGGAATTTAAGGCTGAAGTGAAAGGAACATACTCAAATCTAGATGAAGAAATGAAGAACAAATGTAAAGGTAAGTGTACAGTAAATATAAAAGGCAGCATAATGCATTTTTGTTCATAATTTATTTTATTATTTTATCTGAATTAAAAGATAGTTGCAAGGAGCAATAACTATACATCTATGTTGGTGACTACACAATGTATAAAAATGAATCTGGGGTAATAACTACACCAAGAAAAATCCAACCTATATAAAATCTAAAATGATCTTATACTACTAAAATTAAATCAACATCAGTCTACATTGTTATAAATTAAGATGCCATTTGTAATCCTAAAGGAAAACACAGAAAATTCAAAAGTTTCTTAATAGCCATGATAAATTAAAATGGTACACTAGAAAATATCTATTTAACACAAAATAAAGTAGTAAAGGAGGAATGAGAGATAGAAAGAAGAGAGACATACAGAAAACTCAGCCAAAATATGTCCTTTCTTATTAATCATGGCACTAAGTATGAATAGATTAAATTCTAGAATTCAGAGATTAATAAAATGGATAAAAATAATTGAGTATATGTTGTTTGCAAGAGAGTTAATTTATTTTTTAAGGGACTTACTTTAGATTCAAAGACGCAAATAGTATAAAAAATATATATTCTATATCAGTAATAGAAAAGATCTGGAGCACCTATATTGATATCACACAAAATAAACTTTAATATAAGAAATATTATTAGGAAAAAATAGCACATTGTATAACACAAGGATCAATTCATTAAGAAAATATAACTATAACCATATGTGCAACAGCAGAATTCTGAACTATATGTAGAAGAAGCTGACAGAAATTAAGAGAAAATAGATAATTCAATAATAATAGTTTGAATTATTAATATTATTTATTCAATAAGGAATAATTAAATAAATAAAATAAAAACTAGAATGAAAAACAGCAAGAAAATAGAATATGTGAAAAAACTAAATACCATCTAGAGTTAACAGACATATAAAGAGCAATTCACCCAAACACAGAATATACATTCTTCTCAATTGGATGTGGATCATTCACAGGATAGACCATATGTTGGGCCATAAAAAAGTCTCAATACATTTTAAAAGTCTGAATTTATACAATTTCTCCTTTGCCACAATGAAAATTAGAAATTAATAAAAAATGTGGAAAATTCACAAGTCTGTGGAAATTAGCACACTTCTAAATAATCGTGGTTCAAAAAAGCAATCATAAGGCAAATTAGAAAATACTTAAAAATGAACAAAAATCAAAACCAAAATATAAAAAAAGTATGGGATTCATTAAAAGCAGTGTTCAGTAGGAAATTATAACTTAAATGACTACATTAAAAAAAAAATCAAAACCCTAATCTTTTACTTCAAAATAGAAAAAGAAGAACAAACTAAAGCTAAACAGCAAGAAAATAATGAAGAAGATAAATACTTGAAAAGTAGAGATATCAAGAAAATCAAGAAAATCAACAAATCAAACTTAGTCTTTAGAATTCACATTTAGCTAGAATTCACATTAAGAAAATTAGAGAGGACTCAAATTATTAAAACAGGAATGAAAGGACTGCTGAAATTAAAGAAATAAAAAGGATTACAAGAGAACATTATAATCATATGCCAACAAATTTGATAAGTAGATTGATTTCTAGAAATGCAAGTTACAGAAAGTGACTGAAGAAGAAATAGAAAATCTGAACTGATCTATAACAAGCAAAATGATGGAATAAAAACCAACCAACCAAACAAACAAACAAACAAAAAAATACAAAAACCCTCCCAATAAATTCAAGTCCAGAACAAGACGCCTTCACCGGTAAATGCTTTGCCTGCTCTTCTTTTTCAAGCTCTTAAAAAAGAAGAAAAAAAAAAAAAAAGAGGACAGGCACACTTCCTAAACCATTCTATAAATAATACTCTTTGTATTATTCTAATACCAAAGTGAGAGATAAATATCATCAAAAAGAAACAAGACCAGTACCCTTATAAATATGTATGTGCAAATTCTAAAAAAATACCAGTGAATTTAACAGCATATAAAAATAATGATGCACCATTGTAACCATCCCTCAGAACAACATACTGCTTAAAATATAACTTATGAAAAATTATACTAGTTACCAAGCATGCTTAGATATAGCCCTAAGAAAAACATGTACTGTACTGGCAACAGGCCTCTGGGGGAGAGGACGATAAACGTCCTTGAAGCCAAGCAGCTGGGGATGCCTCTCTTGCCTAGGGCACAACAGCCACCTGCTTCATTTTTCCATTATCTTCCCTTGCCCAGAGAACATGAGCAGTTAGTCAGACAATCCTTTAATTTGGGCTTGCTCACTATAGGTCATGTACTACGTGACCAGACATATTTTGCCTTTCTTCTTACATACCTACAAGATTCATGGTCAATGTGTAATCTACTCCAGCTTCTTTGTTGGTTGTTACTCACTTTCTAATAAATATGAGAGTGAGGAGTCTTTTCTATTGTTGCCCCCTGCTCCCATTCTCTTAAAGCTGACTTGTTTGTGCCTCATTCTTCTCCCGTGCACCGTCAGGAGGTGTCACACCATGTTCAAGAAAGATTTATCCTATGAATGGAAGGTTTGCTTAGCATATGAAAGTCAATTAATACAATATAGCATATTAATTAAAGGGAGGAATCCCATCTAATTATATCAATAAATGCAGAAAAATTTAACAATTCCAATACCTTTTCATAATGAAAACAGTCAACAAAATAAGAATAGGGACCTGATATTTTAAAATCTTGAGCTACATTAAGAATGACGTAATTAAAGTTGTACTTTCTTCAACTGTAGTAGGCTGCCCACCTATCCCATCTCAGGAGAACTTCAGGGAAACTTGTGAAAAAATTCACTGGGTTTTAAGGTAATCCACTTCCCATTTTCTCTCTATCTTTTATTCAATCCATTTCTCGGTGCTTCTAATCAGCTGCTAGCCTTGTGAGTCTCCCTACCAAGTTCAGGAGTTTCTTTTCATCTGCCACTTCTTAGTCCCATATTTGTGCAAAACTTTGAGTCAAGTCTTATCTTACAAGTTGGTATTTATAAGTGCATTTTGCAATGGATATTACTTGCGGCATTAGTATTCAGATGGAGGAGATGATAAGAAATATTCATAATATCAATATAACTTACTTGAAAGAATAGAATTGAAAGTACAAAAATCATATTTATAGAGTGAAATGTGTACACTTTACTTTAAATGTGACTGTTTATTAAATAACCCTCTACTTTCAGTGATGGGTAACTAACCAAAGACATGCCATTCCAATTTTTTTGAGTTGTATCTAGTGCACTTTTCAATTAATCATACTTCTTTGGAATAAAGAGTTGACTTTATTATGAATCTATTTGCATGCATCATCATTCAATATACACTTTTCTCTTTCACATACGAGGTTAACATGGATGACTTTATTGAATCTAGATATATGTACCTATATTTTATTTGTATTTTGGTATTATACATATTTGTACCTATATAAATTATTAGAGTGACATCTGGTGTATATTTATATTTATATAAAATTTATATATTTCTTGTCTCCATGATCTAGCTTATAATATTTTTGCTTTTTGAATTTTGAAATTCTACATTATCCACATGATACCTAGTATATTTTCTTGAACATGTGTATTTGTTAAGTATCATTTAATTTTGTGATTAAAATATTATTTTCTTATGATGCTTTAATGAATAACTCACTATTTGGAAATACTAAAGAAAGGGTTACTTCTGATGATATCATTAATATTTTAATATGCTGAGTTCAGTTTGCTAGCCATTATATATCAACGAGAGACATTGGAAGGTAGTGTGTAAGGTACACTTAGAAAAGATTACATTTTTTAAAAAGTTACATGAAAAGAATTCAGTCCACCTTAAATATATAAATGAATATAGTGACTGTGTTCACTTTTATATTTTAATCCAGAGTTTTAACTTCTATTAATTACATGATATTGGAAAAATTTCTCAACCACTCTCAACATCAGTTCACTTACAAAGTGATAATCAAATTATTCCACTGAGTTATTTTAAGAGTTAATTAAATAATATATGGATAGTTTGATACATGGTTATGTGCTAAATATGCTTAATGAAAGCTTAATATCTTTATTAATTACAAATATAGCACTACTCTTTTGAAAGGAGTGTTAACCACTGAGTACCTAAATACAACTGGAGGACCTCTATTAGATACCCAACTTAAGGGACAAAGTTTTCTAAATTTAGTTTGATCTTTTTTAACACTTTATCACCATCATTAGAAATTTTCCTGTTTCATTTTGTATATAAGTTTGGGTGTATCTTGTTGCATCATCATTCTCTTGTGCCTTCTCTGACTTTAGCCTACAAATAACATATAGTTCAATATAGGTGAAATGAGAAATTTATACAGCTTAGTTTCATAAAGTATTTATTTTGAAAGGATAAATAACCGCCAATGAATTACATGACTTCAAAGTATAACATACAGTTGTCGTACAGGTATAACTTCTTTTACTGATGTTTGCTTTATCGTGCTTCACAGGTATTGCATTTTTCATATATTGCATTTTTTACAAATTGAAGGTTTGTAGCAACACTGAATCAACCAGTTCTATCAGCACAATTTTTCCAACAACATTTATTCACTTCATGTCTCTGTGTTATATTTTGATAGTTCCCAAAATATTTCAAAATATTATTATTATTGCTATTGTTATATTTGTTATGCTGACCTATCTATTCCCTGAGACATAACAATATTGATATTAGGGCAATTGATAACCTTACGATGACCTCAAAATTTCCAAGTGAAAGAAAGAGCCTCATTGAGTTCCTCCTATATCTCTTATTCTAATAATTCTATTTCATCTTATTAATGTCTCTAATCTTTTGAACTGATCAGTTTTTCAATGTCTGTCACTGCTGAGAGAATACAAGTTATCTTCCAGACCAAGATAACTTTAAAATAAAAAGAACACTAAAAATAATCAAAATTATCTAATTATATAATATGTATTTATTAATAAATAAGCTTTACTACGTAAACAACCTACATTACAGTCATTTTATAACTAAAAATATGTTGATTCTCTGCTAATTAAAAATAGTATATGCTAAACTACATTTTCATGCTACAGATTCATGTATTTGAACCATTTCCATAGATGTAACTATTTCTAAAATTCTGGTATTTATCCTGAATAATTTACTTATTAAGTTAACTATTTTTCTTGAAATTGTATTTATTACTAATGAATTTGAAATTGTTAACACCTTCAAGTGAAGAATCTCTCTAGAATATACCATTTTGAATTGAGAAAAAAATTTCTTATGTGTTTAGATATTGATAAGTGAAAAATGAATTGTGCTGAATGAAGGTCATATGCAATTTTGCTTTTTTAATTGAGATATAGAGAATTCATAGATATAGTCTTTTTTTTTTTTTACATAAGGAGAAAATGCTATAAAGATAGGTCAGACTGTTACTTAATTTATTAAACTCCTAGAACTATCTTTAATATTTTTCAAAAATTAATTACTGACTTATAAAGAAAGTAAAGAAACCTAGAATTAAAGATTACTCAAATCGCAAATTAAATTTCACAAGTGAAAAATATGTTCAGATCAATATAGTTCCATAGAATTTTTAAACCTTTCAATACTCTGCTCAGTTCACCTTCTATCACTTCTTAAACTTTAGTTAATTGAAGTTATTTCATTCATTTGACAAATATGTATAGTGTGGTAGGCATTGGAACAGCATAGTAAACAAAACAAAATAAACCAAAAATCACAGTCTTCATGGAGCTTGAATTCTTATAAAGAAAACAGAAAAATAATAAGTGATTAAGTTAACAATAAGTTAGGGGCACCTGGGTGGCTCAGTGGGTTAAAGCCTCTGCCTTCGGCTCAGGTCATGATTCTCAGGGTTCTGGGATCGAGCCCCGCATTGGGCTCTCTGCTCCACAGGGAGCCTGCTTCCCCCTCTCTCTCCCCCTCTCTCTCTGCCTGCCTCTCTGCCTACTTGTGATCTCTGTCAAATAAAAAAAGAAAAAATCTTTAAAAAAAAGAAAAAGTTAATAAGTTAATTTGTAAATTAACTATACAAAACGATAAACTAAATGAAATATATGCATGTTAAACAGTGATAGGCATTATGGAGAAAGATAAAGAGGGAAAAGGGAAGAATAAATAAGAGTGATTAGTTTGCAAAAGCAGATAGGAATTCCTCCATGAGACGGTCACATTAAAGAAATAAACAAAGTGAAGGAGATACCAAGCAGAGTATCAAGTGTTGAGGTACAGAGGCAAAAGTATGCCTGGCCATGTATAAAGAATACAAAGGAGGATTAGGTAATCAGAACTGAGCAAATGATGTGTGATAGCAATAGGTGATAAGGACATAGAGGAACTGGCAGTTAGCATTCCAGACATTGACTGTTACACTGAGTAAGATGGTAAGCTATAATAAAATACTGAGCATAGGTGCAACATGATCTAACTTTAGTTTTCCTTTCTTCATTTTTTTTCTTTTTATTAAGACTTTTTGTTTTCAGTTTTTTTTTAATTTGTTTTTTAAGAGTAGTTTACATTCATGGAACATTTGAAAAAAAGGTACAAAGATAACTTCTTGCATTATCAACATTCCTAACTAAAATGGTATAGAATGGCCTAAAATCATAATCACCCAAAATGCATACAGTATGACTCACTCTTGGAGTTGTATATCCTATGGGTTTGGACAAATGTATAATGACATGCATATATCATTACGGTATCATACAGAGCATTTCATTCCTGTATAAATTCTCTGTGCTTCACTGATTCATCCCTCCCTTTCCCTTCTACCTCCTAACCCCTGACAACTACTCACCTTTTTTATTGTCTCCATAATCTTGTCTTTTCCAGAATGTCATATAGTTCAGATCATACAATATGTAAGCTTTTCAAACTGGCTTATTTCACTTAGTAATACATGCTTAAATTTTCTTCATGTTTTTTGATGGCACATTTCTTTCTAGTGCTTACCAGAAGGTATCTGGTTGATACCTTCCACTGACTGCAAAGAACATCTTAGATGTTTCCAAGTTTGGGCAATTATGAATCAAGCTGATCTAAACATTCACGTGCAGGTTTTTTTGCGTACCTGTTTTCAGTTCCTTTAGGTAAATATCAAGGAGTGTGATTGCTGAATCATATGGTAAAAGTCAATTTAGTTTTGTAAGATATCACCAAACTGTCTTCGAAAGTGGTTTCCAACTTTAGTTCCAGTGGGATCATTTTCTTTGCTGCACTGGGATATAATGTAGAGTGACAAAGGTGGAAACGTAAAGACCAGAGAATAAGCTTTAGAAAGATGATAATAGCTTTTACTAGGCTGGCAGCAGTGGGGTGACAAAATGAAAGTCTGTCTTTATATGATACACAGATGCAAATTCAATATGAAGTTAATAAAGCTTTAGGGACACTGTTCTATAAAGACTTCTTCCAAAGAAGATTTGTATCATGAAATGTATATGTTTCTGGCTCCTATCCAGAAGACACAGTGTGTATATGGGGGCAGGGGAAATGGTGGGCCAGTGGGCAGAGGATGAGGAGTGGAGGCAGAAGGAAAAATGGGAGAAATAAGGTTTGAGCCTGATGTTAACCAATGAAAAAATCTTTCAGCATGAGATATGCAAATGTTTAAGCATAGAATTTTGTTCTCATTGATGCTAGTCAAAACAGAAGTTGCATGGGTTCTTGGAGTGGCTCTTGATCTCAGTGCAAGTCATGACCTTAGGGTTGTGAGACTGAACCCCATGTTAGGCTCTGCAGTAGGCATGGAGACTTCTTGAGATTTCTCCTTCTTCCTCTAACCCTCTCCCACCCTTCTCTCTCACAAAAGAAAATAATAAAAACAAAACAAAACAGAAGTTGCTTCCTACCAGAGAAGCATTTGTTAAAGCTGTATATGCAATTATAAGCACAGCCATAAAACAAACAAACAAACAAACAAAAACCCACAACTTTTTCATTGTCATGAATGTCTTTTGGGGGAAGAACACAAATTAGAATTTGCCATGATTTCTGTGTTTGTAGGTAAGCAAATTAACAAGTACAATTGTGTTTAAAGTCATGTTTATGCTTTCTCATGAAATACATTATAATAGTAACAAAATTCATAGTGCAATACTGAAGTAAGGACTTCACTGAAAAACTGGATACTGAATGCCATCCATTTAAAAAGTACTTAAAATTAGGTGCTCAGTGGGTTAAGCCTTTGCCTTTGGCTCAGGTCATGATCTCAGGGTCCTGGGATTGAGCCCTGCATTGGGCTCTCTGCTCAGCAGAAAGCCTGCTTCTCCTCCACCCCTGCCTGCTTTTCTACCTACTTGTGATCTCTCTCTCTCTGTCAAATAAATAAATAAAATCTTGAAAAGAAAATGTACTTAAAATTATTAATACATTTGAACTTGAAATGCCCTGAAATCTTAAGTGTCTACATGTAAAGGAATATTTATTAAGTGTATTAAAAATTCAAAGATTATTCCAAAATTGATCTAATAAACCTAATATTTATATAGCATGGTTAAAACTATATTGTGAAGTGAAATTTCACAAATTTTATTTCCAAACTGAAAATGATTTTAAACTTTCAATCAATTGTTATGTGAAAGAGTAAATTGTCTTTGTCTTCTTTTTAAAAGATACTAAAGTCACCACATAAGAAGATTATCAATTAGCACATAGCCAAATATGTAAGGAGAAAATACTATAAAGATAGGTCAGGCTATAACTTAAACACATTATTTTATTTGATGATGTTTGTTATCCAAATTTTATAAAATATTGTAGTTTCTTTTCTAATGAAACCAAATACTTCCATTTATACTTAATTTTATTTTCTAAAATTTACATTTTGATATTAAAATGCCCTTCTAAGTTAAAAACACTTCAGGTTCTACAAAACCTGGATCTTCACCAGTCATTTGCATGCAGAACTGATAACATTTATGTTTTCACATCCAAGAGACCACCAAGGAGCCAACACCAATGCAATCACACAAGGGTTTATTTAACAAGCTTAAGCTTGGGCCCATGTATACCTGACCAGCGGAGTAGGGACTTGGACCCTGAGCTTAGATAAAGCAGGGGTATTTATGGGTTCCTGTTACTAAAGCAGGGTGGGGTTTACTAAAGCAGGGTGGGAGAAAGTTCAGCCCTTGTGCATAGGGGTCTGAGATGGCCGCTGGAGCTAAGATGGCTGTACTTAGGCTAAGGCTAAACCTGAGGTGGGATGGGCTTAATATTTCTTGGCCTCCACAATTTACTGTTGGGTTGAAAGTGGGGCATGAGAAAAAGAAAGGAATTAAGAGCTCTCTCAAATGTTTTGGTCTGAATAACTAGAAAGTTGGAATTATAATCTATAGATATGGAAAAAACTGTAAGAGGAGCATGTGTAAGGAAGTAACCAAGAGTTAAGTTTTGGACATGTTATATTTAAAAGTGTTATTTGTTGTGGGAATGTCACATATGCAGTTTAGGGTCCAGGTTGAACACATAAATTTAAGAAACATCAACTAATAGATGACATTTGAATTCATGAGATTTGATAAGATCCATAACAGATGTGGAACAGATAGTTGGATCTATGAGTCTGAATTTTAGGGAAGAGATATGGAACAGAGTTAAAAATTTGAAAGTCGTCAGCAAAGATGCTTCTTGTTAAATGTGAATGAGATTACAAAGAAGTGAATGTGATAGAAAACATAAATAGTCCAAGGACTGAGCCCCGAGCCATCCACCATGTAAAGGTGGAGGCAAGGAGGGGAAACCCACACAAAGATGATAAAAAGTAGTGGAGGACACAGAGGAATAAAAGGGTTTGTGGTGTCCTGGTGATACTCTACACATACCAACAGAGTATGAAAAATGAGGCTCTTGGGAGAGCAGGGCAGGTCTCGTACACTGATATGAAACAGTCTGTAAGATTAGAGAAAGCAGACGGGGTAGGTGTTTGTTTGTTTGTTTTATTATGGCTACAAGGTGAGGTAGGGCCATGTTTGAAACACTCAGGGGCACCAAAGGAGGGAGAAGGTGAGATTTCTTATCAACTTGCCTAGTTATGGGGGGAAAGAAGTGAGACTTAAAAGCTGTCATCAATATGAAAATATGGAGTCAAACTCCATGACAGACTGGGGGCAAAAATCTGACCAGAGTGTGGGGCGCCTGGGTGGCTCATTGGGTTAAAGCCTCTGCCCAAAGTCCTGTGATCAAGCCCCACATCCGGCTCTCTGCTCAGCAGGGAGCCTGCTTCCCTTCCTCTCTCTCTGCCTGTCTCTCTGCCTACTTGTGATCTCTCTCTGTGTCAAATAAATAAGCAAAATCTTAAAAAAAAAAAAAATCTGAGCAGAGTGGCTTCAGGAGAGAAGGCAAGGAGAGAACTAGGAAATAGTTGGAAAACTCAAATTTTCTGAGAATGGAAGGATAAACGGGAGTGATGCTGGTACTTGAAAGTGGGTCAAGATGGAAGAAGTAACAGCTATTGATCGGAATTGTTAGGAAGAGAAACTAAATATAAAAGTTTTGTCCATACAAGAACTTCTTGTATGGACAAAAGGGGATGTCATCTAAGTTCTATGGCAACTGGATAGAAAGCAGAGTGTTTCCTTACAGCAGGGAGATATTTAGATTAGTCAATGACAGCCTGCGGAGACCTGTCTGCTTGCTTCAGTTTTCTCAGTGAAATAAGAAATGACATCATCTGAATCCAGGGAATGGGGATAGGACTCAGAATTTTGAGGGCAGAAGGAAAAAAAATGAGCAATAGTCATCTCCCCCTGAGCTACAGCTACATTGGAATTCACCCAGCCAATACAAAGAATGGTTTGGCACTATGAAAATGTCTTGTCGCAAATGTTTCTAAATTACTCTGTATACCATAAGAATAGTCTTTCTTTATGGACTATGGAATATCCCAAATGTAGATATTGTAAGGCAGAAGTGCCTGCATTTATATTTTTTAAAAACTTATTTTTAAAAAAGCAAAACTACCTTGCCACTTGTAAATATAAAAAGACCCTAAAAGATTTTATATAATATTCTGCAAGTTTAATATAAATTGATCTCCACGAAAAAAAATGCATAAAATATTTAAAATGCAATGCCTCAAGGTCACCACCAAGCATTTTTGTATTATGTAGAGGTGCTATGTGCTTCTATACAGCATTTTTAATTTGCATGTTTGTTAACCTCCTGACACAAATGATTCTCTGGCAGAAATATCTTCAATTTCATGCAGTTTTAGAGAACCATTTTTTTTCCATGCATTATCACAATCTTCTGATTAATTGTAAAGTACATTCTGAAAGTAACATAAATGTGTACATAATATATATGTACATACACACATATATTTATATATCCATCATAACCCCCAAAGAAAGAGAGGCATAGGATGTGCCCATTTGAGAATGCTAGAAGCATCCTGTGTAGTGGATATCAAAAAGTCATAAATTTATAATATGAAGCCATTGTGGCTTGAGGGATAAATATTCAGTACCTGGTATTACCTGATAAGGTCATACATATGTATAGTCCCATTTTATGTGATAATTACTGAATCTAGTTTAGCATCTGCTTTTACCAGATAAACTGAATTTATTATTTTGAATAAGGCAGTCACAATAATTCATAGCATTGCAAAGACTTGGCAAATAAAGGGATCATAAGAAAGAGGAATGGTGAGTATGAAATTTTGTTAGAAATTACAATCAATATATAAAATGACATTTGTCTTTTTAATATAAATTTATAGAAATTATCAATTGTATACTTAAGCTCTAAGTTCTCTAGGGGGGAAAAAAGTTAAAATAAAGCTCAGTACAAAGGCATTTGAAGGATTTCTGAACTATCTATTTTAGTCCTTGAATTTTAAGTTGACTTTTATCATACTTCAAAATAACGTGCATCTTCTCTCTACACTTACCAACAAATAATTAAATATGTTTCTCTATTTCTTGTTCACCTGACTACCATATAACAGTGAATGATAAGCTGAGAAGTGTATTTTAGTAATGAAAGAGATAAGCTAAAAAATAATGTAGCCAGTTGTTCAAAGATATAGGTGTAACAAATCTACATCTATAGAGTTCCTCTGCTTAAAATGATCAGCTTTAAGTTGAATTGTTAACTGTAATATATATACTGCATTGCCTTTCCTTGATATATTTCAAGGCCTCAGATTTATCTCACACTATCATTGTCTTACTATATTTTGAATGAAATCAGTGTCTTCTTGCTGGCTGACCTATACCAACATTTGAATTTTTAGTTTTAATAGAACTGTCATTGCTTTTCAGTGTTGTTAAGATATAAAATTTGAATAAATGCATAAACAGGAACATTAAAAGAATTACAAGAAATAAAGATGAAAATTTAATCCTGAACTAGGGATGCACAATCTGTCCTTAAAAAGAGTATAATATCATGAAGAAATAATGAATTGTATGCATAATGTAAAAAACCTACATAATAAAAAAAAGTTCAACAGAAAACTAGAAAGGAACTTAAAACAGGTATGATAACCAAAATATATAACCAACATACACAATTCTTAAATACTATTAAATAATGAACATCCAGAGGTTAAAAAAAATTTTAAAAAGCATTAAAAAAAGTAGGAATCTCTACTTAATATCAAAATATGTTCAACCTTCAATTCATCAAAGAAATAAATTTCATTTTATTTTATTTATCTATTTATTTATTTTTAAAGATTTTATTTATTTATTTGACAGAGAGAGATCACAAGTAGGCAGAGAGGCAGGCCGAGAGAGAGAGAGGAGGAAGCAGGCTCCCTGCTGAGCAGAGAGCCCGATGCGGGACTCGATCCCAGGACTCTGAGGTCATGACCTGAACCGAAGGCAGCTGTTTAACCCACTGAGCCACCCAGGCGCCCAAAGAAATAAATTTTAAAGTACCAACAATCTTTAAAGATCTAAATTAAAATATGCAGTGTTCATTTGGGGTCCAATTACATACTATTAATGGAATGTCCATAATGTTAAAATTTTTAGAAAAGTAATTTATCAGTAAGTCTCAGAATCTTTTGGTCTAACAATTATACTTGTTAAATTTCATTTCACAGAAAAAAAAAATCAAAGATACATACAGTAATTGTATCTCCTGATAGTTTTTTAAAATCTCTACAGAGAGACATCTCTCTGTGTCTATTCTCAGTTTCTCTCTCTTTCTTCCTCTATTTCTGTTTCTCTATTTCCGTCTCTGCCTTTGTGCCCAGATATACATAAAATTAGCTGTATATATGAATATTTGTATATAATACACCAAATTAACATTTTTATCTATTTGAAATATATAATATATACACATACCCATAAAGTAGATAAATGTGTTTTATGTTACTTAAAATAAGAAGCCTAACAGTTTTTACTACTTTGTTAAAGGATCTTTCCATCATCCTCAAAATTCTGTATTTCCTTTATCAGCATCAGATAGTGCATCCGACATTTTAATACTGTCTATTGCTTATTCATCTCATATATTTTTTTAATCACATATTGCATGCCAGCCACTCTGCTGGATTTTGGCAATAGAGTATTAAATTAGGTAAACAGAATTCTTGCCCTCCTGGATCACACAGTTCATTGTGGAATATTGTTATTGAATAAATAATTACAAGCTCAAGGACTTCAATGAAGGAGAAGTTCAGAGTGCTACAGTATCATTAAATAAGCATAACTGATGTAGTGTTGAGGGATAAAATAGAATTAAATCAATGAGATGTGAATAGTGGAGGATAGGGAGCTAAAACTTTCAAAGGAAGAAGGGTATTATGAGAAAAAGGAAATTCTAGGCAGAGGAACAAACCCTTGGTTTCAGAAGTATACATAAAGAAAAATAAAAGGAGACTGATATATTGAATATTACAAAGGAGGAGAATGTAAGACCTGGGTCATAATAAGGAATTTGTTGAAATTCACTGGAGGATTATACATAAAAGCTTAAATATATAAAAATTTTTATTATAAAATATTTTTTCCAGAATTTAAGAGACCAATATGAAAGGTATCACAATAGTCCAAGGGGAAAATTATTTTTGTTTTTGCTAGAGTGAGGGAAATATGAATGAAGAAATGTGGAAAGATATAAACCATATTCTAGTAAAAAAAAAAAAGATACTTGCTCTTTTTTTTGTATAAAGAATTTATTTATTTGTTCGACAGGGATCACAAGTAGGCAGAGAGGCAGGCAGAGAGGGGGGGGGGGGATAAGCAGGCTTCCTGCTGAACAGAGAGCCCGATGTGGGGCTCAATCCCAGGACCCTGGGATCATGCCCTGAGCTAAAGCTCAGAGGCTTTAGCCCACTGAGCCACCCAGGCGCCCCTGATACTTGCTCTTAAACAGTGAAGATGGCTAAAGGAGATTGGTACATCAAGGAGGAACCTCATAGTTTTCTCTTGAGCAACTGACTATCAGTGAATGTGCTTTACTGAAATATAGAAGATTTGGGTGAAAGAGTAAATATGAATAGTTCAATTTTGGACATATTAAGTCTGAGAAGTTTATGAAACATCTAAAAAGAAATAAATGTAAAGACACTAGGGTATCTATAATGCAAAAAACAATGAGTTGGAAGTATCTGTGGATTTATATTTAATATCACATATATGGCTAAGACAAGAATAAATGAAACAAGATGGGATTGGGAGGGAGACAAACCATAAGTGACTCTTAATCTCACAAAACAAACTGAGGATTGCTGGGGGGAGGGGGTTTGGGAGAAGGGGGTGGGATTATGGACATTGGGGAGGGTATGTGCTTTGGTGAGTGCTGTGAAGTGTGTAAACCTGGTGATTCACAGACCTGTACCCCTGGGGATAAAAATATATGTTTATAAAAAATAAAAAATTAAAAAAAAAATCTAAAGAAACAAAAAGCCCAATCTTTAATAGATAGATCATATGTTCCTTCAATTTAGGAACCTATAAAAATATAGAGACCTAACTTCAATCCATTGACAATCTTCAGTCAAGGTTTTGTGGACCAAGAAAACAAATTTTTTAAAATCCCCATACTTTAAAAAATGATCCGAAATATGTAACAAAAACTCTAATATTTTAAAAAGAATTTAGCCAATTGTCCATAACTGAGACCTTTAATACTTCTCACTCTCAAACCGATAAATAAAAAAAGATAAAAATTAGCCAGTATTTCAAACAAATACATGAGATAATTAACAAACTTTTAGTATGTATGTATATAAAATCTGAACTCTCCCAAGTAGAATAAACAATTGTTTTCTTGTACTACGGAATATTATTTTTGAATTGAATCAAAAATAAAACCACCAATACTCAAGTTATAAATAGTAAATATCATAAGAACCTTTTCTATGACTACAGTGTAATAAAATTTAAAAAGCAAATCCAAAGGTATTAAAATTTAAATTAATCACATCTAATTAACTCTTGCATTAAAGAAGCAAATACAATAGAAATGATGAAATACTTAAGAGTGAAAATCAAAAATATCTACTAAAAATTATAAGATAAAATTCCAATCACTATTTATAGGAAAATTCATAACCTTGGAAATATCAGAGATATGCAATCATACTGAAAACAAACACTTAAAACAGGAAGATAGGAAATTAAAAAAAAAAAAGAACTAGTAATTTCAAAGAAAGTAGAGGAAAGGAAAATTTGAAGTCCAAGTAAACATTAATAAAATAGAAAATAAACAATGGAAAAAGACTGATGAATAAAATTAAAAGTTAGCTCTTTTAAAATACAAATGAGGTAGATGCAGATCTAGATAGAATTGTTTAAAAAATGTCCCAAGTAAGCAATTTTTCAAATTTGAAAAGTGACAAGATTTACATTTAATAGAGATTTTTAAGGATCATAACAGAAAAACAAAAGATCATAATATAATACTACAGAAAATGATATAGCAATAAATTGGACAACCTAGGAGAAACGAGTAAACTCCTAGAAACTTACAACCTTCTAAAACTGAATAAGAACTAAACAATCTAAAGAAATCAATAACTAGTAAAAAAATAAATAATTAATTAAAAATATAAATAATAATAATAATATTAAATCAGTAATCAAAACTATCAAAAAACAAATGTCCAGAACCAGATGGATTCATAGGTGAATTCTACCAAACATTTAAAGAAGAACTAAAAACTATTCTCCTGAAACCATTCCAAAATATAGAAGAGAGTGGAAAACTTCCAAATAGATTCTGTGAGGCCACCATTACCCTACTATTAAAACCAGTTAAGACATCACAAAAGTAAAATGGGCCAATAACCCTGATGAACATAGATGAAACAAATCATCAACAAAATATTAGCAAACTACATTTAACAATTCATTAAAAGGATCATTCACCAAGATCAAGTGGGAATTATTCCAGGGATGCAAAGATAGTTCAATATTTGTGACTCAAACAACATGATATACCACATGAAGAGAACAAAGGATAAAAATCATATGATCATCTCAATAGACTCAGAAAATGCATTTGAACAAAATTCAACATCCATTCATGATAAAGTTTCTCAAAAAAAAAAAAAATGGGTTTAGAGGGAAGGTACCCCAACATAATAAAGACCGTAAATGAAAAACCAAGTTAGCAACATACTCAATGATAAAAAACTGAAAGTTGTTCCTCTAATATCAGGAGTAAGACAAGTATATCTACTCTTGCCACTTTTATATGACATAG
Organism: Mustela nivalis; assembly: GCF_964662115.1. Taxonomy (NCBI): domain Eukaryota; kingdom Metazoa; phylum Chordata; class Mammalia; order Carnivora; family Mustelidae; genus Mustela; species Mustela nivalis. Next base: position 135,461,641 of record NC_139023.1, on the reverse strand, counting down.
TACTGGAACTTCTAGCCACAGCAATTAGATAAGAAAAAGAAATAAAAGGCATCCAAATTGGAGAGGAAGAAGTAAAACTTTCACTGTATGCATACAACATAATACTATATATAGAAAACCCAAAAGACTCCACCGAAAACTCAGTAGAACTAATGCATCAGTTTTATGTGGTTACAGGATACAAAATTTAATATCCAGGGGTGCCTGGGTGGCTCAGCAGGTTGAACATCTGCCTTCAGCTCAGGTCATGATCTCAGGGTCCTGGGATTGAGCCCCACATCCAACTCCCTGCTCAGCAGGGAGTCTGCTTCTCCTTCTCCCTCTCCTTTCCTGTTCCTGCTTCTAGTTCACTCTCTGTATCTCAAATTAATAAATAAATCTTATTAAAAATTTAAAGAAATAATATCCAGAATCAGTTGTGTTTCTATATGCTAAGAATGGAATAGCAGAAAGTGAAATTAAGAAAATAATTCCAAAAAAAAAAGAAAGAAAAGAATTCCATTTACAATTGCACTAGAAAAGAATAAAATACATAGGAATAAACTTAAGAAGGAGAAAGACCTGTATTCTGAAAACTATAAAATATTGATAGAAAAATTAATGATATAAACAAATTAAAAGATATTCTATGCTCATGCGTTAGAAGAATTCATATTTTTACAATGTCCATAATACCCAAAGCAATCTACAGTGTAGATCCCTATCAAACTGTTCTATTTGTGAGGGAATGGGCAAAATGAGTAAAAGGAAATATAGGGATCCAGTTATAGAATGAATGAGTCATGGGAATAAAAGGTATAACACAGAGAATATAATCAATGCTATTATAATAGCATGGTAGGTGACAAAATGTTAGCTACACTTGTGGTGAGGATAATATAATGAATAAAGGTGTTGAATCACTATATCATATGCCTGAAATTAATTTAACATGTGACAATTATGCTCAAATAAAAGATCATAACATTTTCATGCAATATATGTCAATAATTTTTAAAAATAGTGGGATAGATGGTATATTAGAAATAAATTACCAAGGTGTTAAAATATTAATAATGAACATATATAATTTATAATAGTAATTTAAAATAATATCATGAGTCCTAGAGGGCATTTTCAGAGACTTTGAGCAAAAATATCAAGACCACTAGTTCCTTGTAAAGATTTCCATATGTTGAGAAAATTGGGATAGCTACCCAAATCATTTTAATAACTTTTTAGAATATTAAAAATCACAAATGATAAAAACATTAAAAGAAAATCAGAAAGTAACACTGTTGTATCAAAATAGATGAAAAACCCTAAATGAAGTATCAGCACGTCACTAAAGTGATATGAATGAATGACCTAACAGCGTAAAGAATTCTTCAGAACAGAAGGGTTCTTCGTGTGTGTTTTTCCCCACTGCACTTGCTTTAAAAGACTCTTAAGGAAATAGGGTATAAGACCCTGCTCTATGATAGCAATGTAATGCATTTAGAATCTATCAGGATCTGTCATGTCTGGATTTCAGAATTTAGGTGAGAGACATTAGCCCTTGAGCTGTGGGTTTTATAAACTGTGTTATTTGGGATAACAAGCCTATTCTTTGGCCTGAAAGAGCTTTGTACTAGCTAGAAGCTTTAAATTCACAGCTGTACGATATGGAGGAAGCTTGGCTTCTATCCTTGTTCCCCCATTTCAGCAGTCATGGTTGGGATGGTACCAACCCCTTTCTTTGGGTGTTTGGGATCTACAGCCTAAGTCCTGCAATTGCAGGTGCATAGACAAATAGCTTCCAGTCCTTATCTGCCACATAAACATTCTACCAGGATTGATTGACTTCAGCACTTGGCTTTTCCTGATTTCTGTTAAAGAAAGTTTGTATTTCCAAATTACTGTCCTCTATAAGAGCCAAACTCCTTTCACAGATGCCAGTTTGCAAGTGATTCTTTTTAGATTAACCCCTACCTGTCAGTCTATGACCCTTCTTCGAACTGGTGGACTCTGCATCATAGCTCACTCTGTCATCCCCTATAGTACCCTGCAGAAAACATGGGAGAATGCAATGATTGGCACACAGGAAAGGGAATATTATGATGAATACCTGAAGCTTTCCCAACAATATGAAATAAGACCTTATCTGACACTATACTGTACTATAATCACATTTTACAAGAAGTTTATTTTTTCACATGAGGGCCAGAAGGTAGTTATGAGAGGTTGCAAGGGGCCCCTAAATAACTTGGAATGACTGAGTGATCAGTATTTCAAAATTCTCCTAAACTTCAAAATCTAGGAAATTGCTGTCTTCCCATATAGTGGGGGATCTGTCCAACATGACACTGTGGTTAGTTCAGAAATCTAAGACTATTTTTGGCATGGGTTTGTTTCAAAGGAAAGAGTGATACTGCCTAATGAAGTACACTAGAAAGCTGGTAAGATCTATAAGCAGAGTTGAGTCTTTAAAAGATACTGGAATGTGACTCTTAATCTCACAAAACAAACTGAGGGTTGCTGGGGGGAGGGGGTTTGGGAGAAGAGGGTGGGATTATGGACATTGGGGAGGGTATGTGCTTTGGTGAGTGCTGTGAAGTGTGTAAACCTGGTGATTCACAGACCTGTACCCCTGGGGATAAAAATATATGTTTATAAAAAATTAAAAATTAAAAATTAAGAAAAAAAAAGATACTGGAATGGCTACTGCTCTCCCCCTGCCTCATTTAGTATCTAAGGAAAATACGTCATCATAAAATAGTAGAAAAGGCCAGGCTCTATGAGGATAGACCAACAAAATCAGGGTAACCTGTGTGACAATCTTCTTGGGAAAATCCAAATGTACAGCCGTTAAAATATGTACAACGGTCTTTCCCTGGCTTTTATGGTTTTTAGCAAACATCTATTTCTTGAAGTATCATAGCTACTGACTCACTCCTTAGGTGATCACCCTGGCAAGTTTCCAGAAATTGGAGGTACATTCTTCACTCATATGATTTTTGGTAGTAAGATTTCATTTATTTTGTACCACACTGGAGCAATAACAACCAGCATAGTGCTTATGAGTCACTCTGAGTCACCCACTCAAATGTTTGAATTTGGAAATGAGTATCACAAGAGAAAATGTAAAGTAATAAGTGTAGGCTCAGGTTGGAGCCATGATAGATAGTCAGGAGAAAGCAATACCTTCAAGTTGATATTATCTACTCCTTAACACATGATAAAATCCAATATTCCCAAATGCCTGATAGATCAGATCGAGATAAAAAAGGAAAGGTGGAAACCTTCATGTATTTCTATCACTCCAGACTTTTACTATCTCCCTAATTTTCTACTCTTGACTCCCCCAAATATGGGAGAAAGCACAAGATTACATGCAAAGAATGACTTTATGCAGAGTATGTATATTATTAGCCCAGTGAAGGAACCAGTCGCCAATGGAAAGCAAACTTGCATTTGCAAAGCACAAATGCTTCTTGAGGTAATTATTCCCTAGTTCTACTGTCCTTCTGCTTTGTAAGTGATGGGAACAGACTAGTCATCTGACCTTGTCTGTTTGGGTGATATCTACATATCTCAAGAGTAAGCAGAGTTATCTCTCTAAGGCTTCAATTGTGTGTGTGTGTGTGTGTGTGTGCACACGCACGTGCACACGCAAGTATATGCACACATACACTTGCTTCCACAGTTGAGTCTTCATCTCAACATAAGTTATCAGATGACTCTGGACTTCTGGACTCTTGGTGTAATTGACTTGAATTATCTTGGGGACTACAAGAAGGACATATATATTTGAACTAAGCTAAGCTCATTTAGACTAGATACAATTTAGGGATGTGAAGTGATTTTTTCAGATGCAGTTAAGGTCCCAAATCAGGTGATGTTAAGTTATGGATATTTTCCAAATGAGCTAATCACATGTCCCCTTTAAATGTGGGTTTAGGGATCAAAACTAAGAAGTCTGAAACCTGAAGTGTGAGAAGTATTTGATATGTTATTGTGATCTTGAAGTTAGTGGGTGCTATGTGGCAAGGAACAGAGGTAGGTTCTAAGGTCCAAGAATGGCCCCAGCTCACAGTCAGCAAGAAAATGGGGCCTCCATGTTACAACCTCAAGGAATTTACTTCTTCCATAAACAAGAATGAACTAGGAAGAAAATTTCTTCCAAGTCTCTAGACAAAAAATCATACTGGACATCTTGATTTTTGTCTTGAAATCTCCTGAGCAGTGAACCCAGATATGCCATGCTGATTTCTGACGTACAGAACTCTGAGCAAATAAATGTCATTTTAAGCTACTAAGTCAGTGGTAATTTATTAAATAGCAAAAATAACTAATGCGATATTGTAAAAACAATATTCCCATTCAAATTTCATAATTAGGTTGCAGTTCCAAAAAGAATGCAGGTGTATAATTTAATAGTACTTGACAAAATTAATTCTTAAAAAAATGGAGAAAAAAAAATCTAGGAACAGATGAGATAATTGGAAAAAAATCTTCCAGTTATTGAGATTTATTGTGAAAACATATTAACATTATTCTATTGGAATAATAGACAAATATATTGATGTGGTATGACAAAGAGCCTCCAAAGAAACAAACATGTATATGAAAACTTGGTACATGCAGGATCAGCATAAAAGTAAGTGCGAATATCATCAATTATAAAATAAATAGTATTAAGACAACTGGATTTCCAAATTGAAAGGAATAAAATTTGATTCCAAGCTTATACCACGCACAATAAGAATTTCTAGGTATTTTAAATATTTGTGTTTTAGAAGTAAAATTTTGTAACTGTCAGTAAAAATTTAGATAAACTTTGACCTTCATTAGGACTTCAAGCAGGAATTTTTAAAATTTGTATGCATAGATATTTAACAACCAGCAATTAGAGAAATAGAAAAGGAAATAACAGGGGCGCCTGGGTGGCTCAGTGGGTTAAAGCCTCTGCCTTTGGCTCAGATCATGATCCCAGGGTCCTGGGATGGAGCCCCATATCCGGCTCTCTGCTCACCAGGGAGCCTGCTTCCTCCTCTCTCTCTGCCTGCCTCTCTGCCTACTTGTGATCTCTGTCTGTCAAATAAATAAATAAATAAAATCTTTAAAAAAAAAAAGAAAATAACAGATGACTTTTCACACATCAGATTACAGAAAAAGTCTGCAAATGCCATAAGATGAAGTCTTAGGGCTCTGCTAAAACAGGAAACACTGACATAACATTTCTGTGATGCATTGACATATATTCTAGTAAAATTAAAAATGGCTAGGCCTCCTAATCCAGTAATTTCTTTCCTAAATTTAAAATTTGAAGAAACATTCACAAATACTCAAAATCTTATTTTTTTAAAAGATTTTACTTATTTAAGAGAGAGAGAGAGAAAGAGAGAGAGAGAAAGCACAAGAGGGGCATGGGGGAAGGGAAGGGGAGAAGAAGAGCCCTGAGCAGGGAGCTGGGGATGGAGACTCAATCCCAGGACCCTGTTATCATGACCTAAGCTAAAGGCAGATGCTTAACTGACTGAGCCACGCAGACACCCCCCAAAATCTTATTTCTAAGAAGAGTGATTGCACTATTTTTTCTCAATAACCCATATATTATAAAACAAAGGAATGCACAGAATATTATATATGTATAAAATGGAATATAGCACAATAAAAATAAATTGAATCTCCATGATTCAATACGGACTTGGTCTTAAAAATAAATTCAGGAATGGAAAAGCAGAATTAGGACTACTTGGAGAAATGGCTAATTTTAGGACTGGCACAGATAAATATAAAATCATCATGGGAAAACCTTCAATGTCAGAAGTAAGGAGGTGCTAGGAAAACAAGAACAACAACAACAACAAAAACATAATAATGAGGTCATATCAAAGGAAGATAAGAGCCTTGGGAACTTCACTGGGAGCTGAATAGCTCCCATTGAAGAGCCAAAGCTTGAATAATGTGAGCAACCAAATACATAAAGTTGTTTTGGATTATAACCCAAAATATAAAATAAGTATCCATGAATGCATACTGACATAAAAATGTTTGAATAACTAAAAATAAAAATGGAAAAGAAGAGACAAATCTCATTTGCAGAAGATTTTAAAATAATTCATAGATTCTGCTCTCATGGAGGAAGAGCGTAACTCCCAATGTAAACTACATGCTATGTACTCTAAAGAGTACAGTATGAACAAAGTGTGGGGAGTAACTTGACAGTGGAGAAGTCTGATAAATACCCTTTACCACATGGTCAAGACTAATATCATTAGTAGTAAGTCTATTGGACTTATCTATTAGATAGTTGGTACCCTTGATATCATGTGACAAGAAAGGTATTTTATGATCTTTCTTCCCAAAACCCATCATCCCATTCTAATCATGAAAAAAATAATCAGACAAATATCATTAGAAGGACATTTTACAAAATACCTGATCAGTACTCCACAAACTTGTCAAGGTCATCAGAATCAAGGAAAGTCTAAGGAACTGTCATGGCCTACAGGAGCCTAAGGACAGATGACTACTAAATGTATGTGGTGCCGCAGACCAAATCATGAAAAAAAAAGAAAGGACATTAAGTACAAATTAAAGAAACCTAAATAAAAATATAGACTTTACTTAATAATAATGTATCAATGTTAGTTTATTATTTGTAATAAGTGTACCATACTAATATAAATAGGGGAAACTTGGTGTGCGGTATATGATAGCATAAGGTATATGGTAGTATAAAGGTAGTTTATTTTTAGAAAAAAAGTATAGCTACTTGTTTAGGATGATTCCATTTTTCAAAAAGATGAAAGATAAAATTTTAAAGCTCATTAAATCTGGGGATATGTTATTATATGTAACAGCACACTGCAAATTCTTACAAAATATTATTTTTGACGTGTTTTAGGTTCACATTTTAAAAAAAGGAACTCTGCCAAATATTCTTTGATTAGATCAGATTGTATAATCACTTAATGAACTATCACAAAACTGCTGACTTGACAGTATAGGATGCATTTTTCCCTCCTTCCACATCTATGGATTTTAATTGAAGTAAGGAAGTTAAAGAATTCTATTGATTATTTTGTTTTATAAGTAACAGTTGTAATACCTTGACAAATGGAGACCTGCTGCAACCCTGATTGCTTTGCAGAATCTTTTACAAGTAAACACTTTAGTTTATAATAAAGCCCCTGAAACCAGGCAACAGAGACTGCAGGTTTTCAGATCCCAAGTGCTAACAGGTAATTTTTACTTATAAAAATACTTCAAACAGCTGAAAGCCTACTACTCTATGATGATTTGGAAATACTATTAGCATGTGTTTATGCTATATTATAGATAACCTGTCTAATTTCCTCCACTTTGTCTCTACAGGGTTCAAGCCTGCAGAGTGTGGAAAAAGCAAAAGTGCTCTTTGTTCTCTTCCTATACTCAATGCTCAAACTCACTTTGTACATGAGGACAGCAGAGAACAGCTCCATGGATAATAGACAAGCTTGTCGTTTTCTAAAAGTTCCTGAAAGCCTTTTCTAAAAAGGGTAGTAGTAGCAGGGTGCCTAGCATTACAGAAAAAAAAAAAAAAAAAAAAAAAAAAAAAAAAAACCCTCAAAGAAAAATAAAGAATAAAGAAAAAGTACAAGGAGTCTAGAGAATCAAGAGAAAGAAAAACAACAGACTAAGAGTACAAAAATGTGGTTATCCAGACACTAAAAGATGACTCTGCAAAAGTGATAATGTGTTAATTATTTAAGACTGCCCTAAGTGGTCCTGACAGGTAATTATTAATGACATTCTTGTGGTTACGGCCCCATCGGGAATATGGATAAGCTGAGGCAAGTCATTTGTCTAAAAACATCTGGTTAAAGACTATTGTTCTCTGACCAAATTAGAAACTAGTATTAATTAAAACCAAAGGGATGAATGCTTCTTTACATTATCAAAGTAATGCAATAGATGGCAGAATTTACTTCATTGGTTCAACCTCCATCTTCCATTGCTTGGTTTTAATGAGAAAGTAGCTTCAAGAATACATAAGGATGTGAGGAGTGATGCATTTTCTAAAGCAAAGCTTTGTCTATTTTTATAAAACCTGAAAAAAAAAAAACAACTCCTTTTTTACCGCAATGGTCCTTAATTTGCGCGGGCGCGCACGTGTGGTGTGTGTGTGTGTGTGTGTGTGTGTGTGTGTGTGTATGAGAAAGGTGACAGACCCATTAGGAAATGTAATAAAAAATACATTAACTTTCTTTGCTGACCAGAAAATGTGTGCACATACTGACCTTTCATATTTTACAAACATGGTGGAGGTCATTCACTCTCTGAGGTCCAACAAGGAATCATGAGTTTCGAACTTTTTATTTCCTAATCATTTAAACACTGGCAATTGTTATCAATTATATAAGGTGTAAGTGTTTCTACAATAAGAACAATTGTGAAAATGAGCACAATGCTGCATATTGTCTTAAAAATTTGCATGAAACACTTACTCACAGAATAAATTTAGCACTTAAGAGGTAGGACATATATTGGTTTTGTGATGGGAAACATTATGGCAGCTAACAGCTTTAAAATGTGGAGGAAAGTTGTTTTCACCTTAAATATTTTTTTCATCTTAAAATGTATGTGATTGAGAGCAAAGGGTTTACTAATTTAGCAATATAATCAAGAAAATATACCTAGGGAATTTTAAATAATGTCTAGAAACATATGTAGATCATATTTTTAATATATTTATATAACAAAAATAGACAAGTCTCTTAATTCCATGTAAAGAATTATTACAGGAACATAAAAAGCAAATTCACAAATGAAAGATGTAGATTACTAAACCAAAGCAGAAACCAGATATTGACACCACTCTTTGTAGGTGGATATGCTTATGCCTACGAATACACCTATATTAATAGTCAATCTAAAAATTGTTGCTTTGTTGCTTAGTTCAGAAAACACTGAGCATTTCTTTATTTCTCACTTGACAGATATTTATGGGGCTCTGGCCATCTTCCAGGGATTATTCTAGGTGATAGGAATAGAGTAGCAAAGGAAAAGGCATTAGTGTTTTCTTCACGGAACTCTCAAATCCAAAGGGGGCAAAGTAGGGGCCTCATGTGACAGAATATTAGCCTGCCTTTCTGACCTTCTCTTGCATAATTTCCCTTTTTTGTCAATTCTACACATAAACTTTCTTTTAGATCCTTATCTTCTTTTTCCTGCCTTCCAATATTTTATATTTGGTATTCTTTGGAAAATTCTTTTGTATACTCCTTACCAGCCAGCACCTACCAGCTCTCTTCTAGATAATTCCTAACTTTTTTTCAGGGCCCATTTTGTTTTTAACTCAAGGTAATTTGAGCTTTTGTAATTCCCCAATTTTTTTCTTTAATGTTCAATGTTTCACAAATTAGTTACCTCAAATCTGTGCTTTTTTTTTTTTTTAGTTGTGTACTTTATATTTCTTTTTTTTTTTAATTTTTTATTTTTTATAAACATTTATTTTTATCCCCAGGGGTACAGGTCTGTGAATCACCAGGTAATTCCGCCTGGGGCAAAGACACTTGAGAATCACTACAACAGACCCCTCCCCCAGAAGATCAACAAGAAATCCAGCCTCAACTCTGTGCTTTTTACTCACTTCTGTTAAGATAGAGAAACTGAAGGGACTCCATTCTAGAAAGACTCTATTTCTGCTGTTTCTCTGTTAGACCCCATTTACTCACGTTCTATATTTCATCTTACATCTGAGTAAACCAAAGAAGCTATGTTCCCACTCCAAAAGGGAAGCAAGAAAGTTAGTTATTCTGAGTTTTGTCCTAGGCCCCCAAACACCTGACAAGAACTGTATCCCAAACACGTTCCAAAAATATTAACTTTAAACAAACCTTAGTGGATGCTGGCATCAGTACCTCTTTACCATTAGTGATTTACAGAATGACACCTATTGTTCAACTGACACTAACTTTTGATTGGACCCTCCCCTGGATTCCTGGAGGAACATTTATCCTAGATTCCTTTCCAATATAAACTCTTAATCCCAAATGATGATGAGAGTCACGTTTCCTTTCCTGAGTCTCCAAGACACTCCAACTATTATGCTCTATCACTTATGCTATTCAATAAACTCTTTATATAGAGTTTATTGAATTTATATAGCTGCTTTACATAAATCTTCTTCTTCACCTTCGAATTACTCATGTATAGTAATACTTTTTTTTTTCATCCAATGAGCTACCTATTATAAATATGTGAAGATAAATAGGTTGCATATTGTAAACTTCCTCCTGGCTTGTGTTTGATTTCTATCATGTGGGAAGCCAAGAACTCTCTTGTCTGGTCTTGTGGAATCCCTACTGAGTCCTCAGATCCAGACTACTTATGTTACTGTAATTGATAATGACATGGATTCCAAGGTCCAACAAATTTCCAGAGCAGAGTAGGTGGTTGATAAAAATTTAGAGAATAAGTAAATGAAGATAGGAATAAATCCAAATAAAATGTATTACTGAAAGAATAAAATTTGTAAGATTTTCAAGTGCTATGTGACAAGAGTAAGACCTAAAAAGGGAACATGTAGGGCTGCAGTCAACGGTAGATATCACTGTCATTACAGGCAAAAACCAAGTGGGTATGGTGTATAAACAATGAATGCTGGAACACTGAAAATAAATAAAATAAAATAAAATGGAAAAAAAAAAGCCAAGTGTTATGTTGCATATTGAAAGTCACATGAAAAAGTGATTGCTTCAGACCCTCAGCTCATGCATTTCTCCATGCATTGATAATAATGTTTTGAATGTCCAAGAAACAGTAAGACTTTGCTCTACATCTGTGTTTTTTGTTATTTCCTAGTATACAGTATACTGCTTGATATATGATAGAAGCTCCATAAATATTTACTTCTTAAATGGGTGAATGAATGTCCTGAGCTAGAGTCACAAAACTGAATAAAATGAAATAAATTCTAAGATCAGGGTGAAAGGGATTCCAAACCCTACTTTTTCAGATATAAGTGTTTTAGCCAAAATAATCCATATTGAATATTTATACAGCATAAACATGTTGCCATTTTTAGAAATTAGACTTTCTTTTCCCTTCATTGGATGTCTTCATTAGCTGATTTATTCCTAAGTTTAAATCTATTGAAAATACACACAAATTAGGAGCAATATAGAATTGCACATTTGCAAACATTTAAAATCAAAACAGAAAAACAGTCATCATCTGTTCCTTTCTCATCATACCTTAATTTGATATGCAAATTAGCATGGCTTCTGCCCATATCTAAATTTTACTTGGCAATTTGCTAATTCACTTTACAAAATACAGCACACAGACACAGATATTTATACATAAAATTATACTGATATTTTTATAATTTCTAAGATTTTATTAACAGATGTTGAAAGTGTGATGATTTTTTAATACTCCAAGGTAACCAACCATTTTATTCTAAAATGTTTTCTAATCTTTTCCCTGATTACATGTTTTATTTTATTCCAGCAAAATGACCTCATTTTCTTTTTATCTATTTTATATACAAGGGATGAAATGTTCAATTTAATAACAATAGACTATTTTAAGGAAGAGGAAATAAAACCCCCAAATAACTTTCTGAATATGAAATCTCCCTGTAATTATCCCTCATGAATAAGGTATTAGCACCTTCAAACAACATATTAACCAGAAAGAATTAGTGGCTATTTGCTGCTTTCATACATGGTTTTATAAGTCAGGGTTGAGGACAAGTATAATCCAAATTTCTAGCAGAAAAATTTTAATTATATCAGTTATTTTATCAGCTGCTTTATATAAATTTTCTTCTTCACCTTTGAATTACTCATGTATAGTAATACTTTTTTTTTCCATTATGGGTTACCTATTAGAAATATGTGAAGATAAATAGGCTGTATATATTAAGCTGTTGATACCATAACTGAAATTCATAATTCAAACATGATTTGGCATCATATGGTCTTTTAAATTTATCTAAGCAATAAGAAAGATCAATTATAAGGACATTTTTTTAAGGGACTAGAAAAAGTCATGCTTAGCAAGTAATGATGTGTCTTTACAATTGGCCACATCTATTAAAAAAATAATTTAGTTCAAATTGCTTTTATACTCATTTAAAAATTAAAATTAAGTTAAAAATGTTTTCTGCTCCCAGAATATCAGATTGACTCAGAGTCACATTTCTCTGTACTTAACTCTTTAGCCTTTAGGCATGTAAATCCTGTACCTTAAACTTGATCAAGAAATCTAAGAGCTCAATGTGATGTCTGAAATAGTTTGTCAGAGGACAGAGAAATACTTTAACAATAAGAAATCAATCTGCCATTTGACTCTACTTTGACCTTGAACGACTTTTTTAAGCTCTCTTTATTTCTACTTTCCTTTCTGTAAAATGGACATGTTTATAATAAATTATTGATAATGTAGTTCTGAGAATTAATTTAGATGATACATTTAATGTATGTCCTCAATGCAGTGACTGGTCTATGATAATCACTAGATGAAATTTAACTTGACTTAGCAATGGTATTGTTAAATTAGTTAAACAAGGAGTCTCTAAGACTGGTTCTAATGCCCTAGCAGCCTGTGTTAGCAAACCAACCTTAAGCCTATAAATGCCTGAAAATTAAGAAATCAAAACCTAAAGAGGTGCCTGGGTGGCTCCATTGGTTGAATGTCTGACTTCTGATTTTGGCTCAGGTTACGATCACAGACAGGGTTCTGAGATTAAGCCTACATCACGATCCACCCTCCAAGGTGGAGTCACTTATGCTAAACTCAATATTCATACACCAAAATTTAAATACATTTTGATGCTCTGCTTTCCAGGAAAGGAAGCCTTAGGATTACCAATAAATGCTTGCCTACTCAGCACAAATGACCTGACCTCGCTCCAAGACTTCCATTTGTTCCATGTATGGAAAGCATCCCTACTTTAACCAATCAGGGAATTCCCAGTATAACTTCTTGTTCCTGTTCCCTTTGGTCTAGAAAACCCCCTCACTTTGCAAAGCTCTTGTTGTGAGTTTCTTTCTGATTTCTAGATTATATATTTCTAGGTTTATGAATCATAACTGAACATTAACTGTGAAATTTTCCTTTACCAACTCAAGGATTAACTGTTTTATAAATAACCAAAACAATTGTCACCTTTAATTTCAATATTTGAATTTCAGAAAAAGGAAACTGCAATATTCCCTTCCACTACAATATCACTGCTATTACTCTGAGGTTTTCTGTTGTATTCTATTGTAATTCCTATGGTCTGCTTCTGCTGGATATATAATACCACACTGTCAGAGTAAGCATCTAGGTTGTCCTTAACATGATGCCAGGAGACCAGGAAAGGGAGAGTCATCACACACTAGGCAGCAAGTTAGAGACCTGTCTTGGCAGCATTCCAGAAACAAAGCCACAAGAAGTCAGATCAAACCATACAGACCCAGGACAAAGAAGGCCAGAAACCCTGACCAAGTAAGGAAGGAAAGGCATAAAACTCTGATTCCAAAAAAAATTCCTGCCCTAAGTAATAAATATTCCATCCCCTAGTTAACAACTGTCAATACAGGATAGAGACCCAAACCCTGGGGTCAGCTGTCCCTGGAGCTTGCCCACCCTCACATCCTGAGAGTGTACTCTCTCTTTTATAAACTCTTCCCTTGCACCACTCAACCACTGCCTGGTCCATCCTTGAATTCTTTCTTCTGATGAGGCTAAGAACCTCTGGTGATGTCCTGGGGTGGGCTGGGTAGATACCACAGAGCCTTGGGTCTCTTCAGTTCACTTGGAAAAAACACTAGGCTCATTCAGAGAGACTGGCTTACCTTTTCCCTCTGTAAGGACTAAAATAAGAAATACAGATCCTTTCACTCTGATTTTCTGTAATAAATCCTTACAAAAGATAGTTGTGTACTACAGACAATTTCTGATAATGTAAGGACAACACAGAGGAAGCATGCAAATTAATAATAATAGATTTTCCTTGTAGAGGACTCACCCTTTCATCTCCAGAGTCCTCTGACCTCTGCCCCATTTTTCTGAAGTGCAAAATTTCTCACACTTTCCTATGTAGAACAATTTTCCTTCCAAGGACTCAGATTGGAGGGTTACTTTCATATAGGCAAAAACTCATTAAAGGTTCCATTAAGTAGAGATTAATTTACTCTAGAACTCCAACTTTAGCAACACAAAGCTCTGGTAAAAATATTTGAAAGTAAAATTCCCCTTTAATCTAGCAGCAAAACTTTCTAAGCATCATTCCATTCTCTGCTGGGTTATCTAAGTGAAAGGGAACAGAATTAAATTTATCCCTCTCTTGATTTTAATTATGGTACGTATATGGCAGAGCATCTTAATTCACTTCTGTTATTGTTACTCTAACTCACATTACAAAATCATAGCTATTTATATGATGTTTAGAGAGTATAAACCATGGAAAATTACAGAAAAGAATAATCAAACCAAAGACCTCTTGGCTTTTTTTTTCCTGTTTTTTTTTTAATTATTATTTTCAATTTCAAAAAGAACACATTAATCAATAAATATGAAAATCACTCAAATTATCTGTAATCCACCTCTTTAATTCCATTCCCTTTCTTGGAAATAGTTTTATTCAAGACTACTGCAGTGGGGTTTTACAGTAGGAAAGAGAAATCAGGCTCAACTCAAATACGACATGGAAAAGTGGGAATTTGTAACCAAGGAGAAGAATGGGGAGAGATTGGTGGATGGAAAATTATTTTCTAAAAGGAAACATGAAGGTATGAAGTGGATTCTGATTAAATAGAATTTTTTATATATATTTTATTGGGGCACCTGGGTGGCTCTGATGGTTAAGTGTCTGCCTTTGGCTCAGGTTGTGATTTCCAGGCCCTTGGATGGAGCCCCATGTCAGGGTTCCAGCTCAGTGAGGAATCTATTTCTCCCCTTCTCTCTGCCTCTCCCCCTGCTTATGTTCTCTCTCTCCCTCTCTCTGATGAATAAATACAATCTTTAAAAAATAATTTAAAACATTAAAAATTAAAAAAAAAAAAAAGATTTTACTTATTTGAGAGGGAGCCAGGGAGAGCATGAGTCAAGGTGAGGGGCAGAGGAAACAGAGAAGCAGACTCCCTGCTGAGCAGGGAGCCCAGGGTACCCTGGGATCCTGACCTGAGCCAAAGGCAGATGCTTTACCAACTGAGCCACCTAGGTGCCTGACTAAATGGAATTCCTGCTGAAGGCAGGTGGGTGTCATCAGGTCTCACTCACCTGGGGGATAGAGGGGATGAGAAATTTGGTCATATTGAAGGTTATTAGAATATTAAGGGTGGGAGATTCTGGATAAACTGATCCAGTAAGATTTTTGGTACAGTTTTTCTCTTAAGGACTTGCTCAAGAATAGAGTCTAGTTGAAAAAGAGCTCGGATAAACCTGAGTAGAGTTTGGTCAAAGAGAGAATCTGCCAATCTTTTTATTTATTTGGTCATATTTTGTAAATTTTACAGCATTATCTCTAATTATTGAAACTAAAGTAGTAAAAAGAAATGTTACCAAAGATCAATTCCACTTTCTGTTTTCTAAGCTGATTTTCTATTTTTAAATAACTATACTCCTTTATACAGGTCCCTTGGAATGGGCTGCTTCATGAGTCAGGAGGAAAGTTACTGAAGGCATTAATGGGAAAGACCACTGGAACTCTGAGGCCATCAAGCACTGGCTAAGGGCAACTCTCCATGGGTTGCACTATAGATCCTACTGATCATTGATGTGAGTGTTGGGTTTAAGTCACTCTTTTACAACAATCACTTTGCTAATAGACACCAAAGCTTGAATCTGATAATGTGCTTTTCTCTGTATTTGAGGTATGTCTTCATCTGCCCTCTCCTCTGCCTTTTTTTTTTTTTTCTTCTTCTTGTAGAATTTCCTTTTATCCATTTTCTCTAGTTTCAAAATTTTCTCCATGGCTAATGTACTTCTGACTACTTAAAAAAATCTAAGAAGCCTGGCTTAAATTAGTGTTTTCTCTTGAGACTTTCTAAATAAACTTCACTGTCCCTCTAGTTCTGCCTCCTTTCTTTGTAACTGTAATATACCCATGTTGCATAAATATGAGACTCTTAGATATAAATGGAACTTCCCTAAATTATCACTTCCTCCTGCGCAAAGAAGCATGGCTACAATACAATATAAATTAGGGATGGTGGTATTTTTTTTCACAGGCTACATAATGTATAATATAATTATTATTTAAATTTTTACATATTTACCTAAATTTAATTTCCTAATAAATGAGTTTCAAACATGTTTGTCAGATATTAATTAAGCATAATAGGCCAGATTTTGTGCGTTGATGTGAAGCATATGAATTATTACCTAACTGCAAAATCACTTTCTTTTACCTTATAAAGTACCATTCCACCCACTACCATGCAATGAAACTAGATAAAATTATACCATTAAGATTAATCTTATGGCATATTCCATTTGCCTCATAAATTTCTGGACATTATTCTTATGACTGTTCTCTAATAAAACATTATTGTATTCTTTTAAGATAACCAAGTCTATGAATTTATTCTGCAATTTCTATTTTCTTTAGACTGGGTTTTCTCCAATATTATTATTTTATAAAAACAAAATTTTAAAAATGAACATCACATTATAATAAAGCTATGTTTGTATTATTCTTATGTGTCATAATTTATTCACTGTTTTGCTATGAAAACTTATAATTCTACAGATGAAAATGATAGGAAACATTAGGTAAGATGTGTTTCTGGAGATAAATCTTTATTCTCAAACCACTTGCTTCTCCTCAACCACTGTCTTTGAACTGATCCCTGCATAACTCAACATCACCGAAGAGAGAAGCCTCACAAGAAACTTAATTGATCAAAATATGAATGATGCTAATAGATGGGAGGAGAGGAGGTCATGTTAAATCCATTACGTTTTCAAAAACATCAGATGCTGCCAAGAAAAATGCTCCAGAGACACATAGGACAATAGTGTTTAGCTCATAATGAGGTTCCTCTGAATCGATTCTGTATCATTTCCATATAAACTGTAGAGAGAGTGCATATTAAGAGATGGCATTGACACATAGCAGAACAGTGACAATAGTGTCTCATCCCTCCAATCTTAATTTATTGATGCTGACAATCTAGTTCCTCTACTAGTTGTCTCACTATTAGTAAATCTTAACCCCTAAATGTGCCCACCTGTTATGACTTACATCACAAGCTCTACCCTAGTAATATTTTCCTCTCTTGTGATTTCATTATTTCCACTTACTTATAGAAGTAAGAACAGAAAGAAGTAAAGAATGAATATATGACATTAATCTCCAGTAGTATCCCAGTTCAAGACCTTAAACCAACCCTTATTTTAAATGAGAGGATTTGTAAGAAGTAAAATAGTTGAATGCCAACATAGCCACAATTCAGTATGATTATTTTTATACCAACATATTTATGAAAAGACAACCAGTTTTGTTAGCCAACTTACCCAAAGGGACTTCAGTAGAATGTTTGATATGTTCTAGTTATAACCTTATTGATGAGTCAAACGTTATCTCTATTTACACAGGGAAAAGCAAATTAGAATTACTTTTTCAACAAATATTTATTCAGTGTAGGCTATTATCCAGTATTGTACTAAACACTGGAGACTCTGGAATCAAAAGAATAGTCTAAAATCTCTATCCTTGTAGTGCTTATTTTCCAGGGTGTGTATTTGTATATGTATGCATATGTGTCTTGTGAAAGGGATGGGGCTTGGGGAGAGAGACAGACACTAAATGAGATAAATACACACACAAATATGTGCATATGTATACCCATATGTGTATATTATATGGAGGTAAGCGCTATTAAAAAAATCAAGCAAAGACCTAGAAATTATGGAAAGGAAAAGGTTTGGGGAGGAAGCAGTTTTAAAATAGACCTTTATGTATATTTCACTGAGGTGACATTTAAATGAATACCACGAGGAAATGAGCCATAGAGGCAACTGGGGAAAGATCTTTCTGACTATAATAATTGAGATCATAGGTTGTAAAGTATAGCTATGTGAAGAGTTCAGGTAGGATGAAAGGCAAGATCATTAGAGGAGAATGGCCTAGGGTGTTGGTGGGCTTTGACTATCTTTCATGTTTAATAGTACATTATTTTCCTTTAAGAAAAAACATGGCTACCTCATCATTAGACACGAAAATCATGTGGAATTGACTTCTTTCACACATATAGGGATGGTCCCTGATTATGATCATTCTTAAGGCTAGTGTTTTCATCTCTAATAAGAAATAATGTAATGAAAATAAATATTTCACATTTACATTGTGGGGACAAAGAGAAGCTTCATCCTTTTCCACAATAACTATTAGAAGATGTATTTCCCTTGGAGACATATCTTGAAAGAAGTTGCTGTGGCTGATATCAAAGAGGTTACTACCTATGTTCTCCTCTAGGATTCTGATGGATTCCTGTCTCATGTTGAGGTCTTTTATCCATTTTGAGTTTATCTTTGTGTATGGTGTAAGAGAATGGTCGAGTTTCATTCTTCTACATACAGCTGTCCAGTTTTCCCAGCACCATTTATTGAAGAGACTGTCTTTTTTACACTGTATATTTTTTCCTATTTTGTCAGAGATTATTTGACCATAGAATTGAGGGTCTATATGTGGGCTCTCTTACTCAGTTACACTGGTCTATGTGTCTGTTTTTATGACAGTACCATGCTGTCTTGGTGATCACAGCTTTGTAGTAAAGCTTGAAATCAGGTAACGTGATGCCCCCAGTTTTGTTTTTGTTTTTCAACATTTCCTTAGCAATTTGGGGTCTCTTCTGATTCCATACAAATTTTAGCATTATTTACTCCAGCTCTTTGAAAAATACTGGTGGAATTTTGATCGGAATGGCATTAAAAGTATAGATTGCTCTAGGCAGTAGAGACATTTTAACAACGTTTATTCTTCCAATTCAAGAGCATGGAATGGTCCTCCGTCAAGATATGTCTACAGGGGCTTCCTGTGTGGCTCAGTGGGTTAAGCCTCTGTCTTCAGCTCAGGTCATGATCTCAGGGTCCTGGGACTGAGTCCCGAATCGGGCTCTCTGCTAGGCAGGGAGCCCCCTTCCTTCTCCCTCTCTCTCTCTCTCCCTCTCTGCCTACTTGTGATCTATCTCTGTCAAATAAATAAAATCTTTAAAAAAAAAAAAAAGATATGTCTCCAAAGGCAAAGGAAACAAAAGTGAAAATGAACTTTTGGGACTCCATCAAGATCAAAAGCTTCTACGCAGCAAAGGAAACAGTCAACAAAACAAAGAGGCAACCCACAGAATGGGAGAAGATATTTGCAAATGACAGTACAGACAAAAGGTTGATATCCAGGATCTATAAAGAACTCCTCAAACTCAACACACACAAAACAGACAATCATATAAAAAAATGGGCAGAAGATATGAACAGACACTTCTCCAATGAAGACATACAAATGGCTATCAGACACATGAAAAAATGTTCATCACTAGCCATCAGGGAGATTAAAATTCATTGAGATATCACCTTAACACCAGTTAGAATGGCCAAAATTAGCAAGACAAGAAACAACGTGTGTTGGAGAGGATGTGGAGAAAGGGGAACCCTCTTACAATGTTGGTGGGAATGCAAGTTGGTGCAGCCACTTTGGAGAACAGTGTGGAGATTCCTCAAGAAATTAAAAATAGAGCTTCCCTATGACCATGCCATTGCACTCCTGGGTATTTACCCCAAAGATACAGATGTAGTGAAAAGAAGGACCATCTGTACCCCAATGTTTATAGCAGCAATGGCCACGGTCGCCAAACTGTGGAAAGAACCAAGATGCCCTTCAATGGACGAATGGATAAGGAAGATGTGGTCCATATACACTATGGAGTATTATGCCTCCATCAGAAAGGATGAATACCCAACTTTTGTAGCAACATGGATGGGACTGGAAGAGATAATGCTGAGTGAAATAAGTCAAGCAGAGAGAGTCAATTATCATATGGTTTCACTTATTTGTGGAGCATAACAAATAACATGGAGGACATGGGGAGATGGAGAGGATTAGGGAGTTGAGGGAAATTGGAAGGGGAGATGAACCATGAGAGACTATGGACTCTGAAAAACAATCTGAGGGGTTCGAAGGGGTGGGGGGGGGTTGGGGAACCAGGTGGTGGGTATTAGGGAAGGCACGGTTTCCATGGAGCACTGGGTGTTGTGCAAAACCAATGAATACTGTTATGCCAAAAAGAAATTAAAAAATTAAAAAAAAAAAAGAAGAAGATGTATTTCCCTGACCTGGATGCTATGTGTAAGATTAGTTGAAGAAACTGGATGGCACTACCATGAAGATCCAGCATGAAGTTTCAAGCACATTAGTGACATTCTAGGAAACAGAAGACCTATTATTGTGTTCCTAGCTCAAGCCTTGCTTGAAGAACTACCTGTGAAGACTTTAGTCTTAAGAGTTGTGTATATTCTTTCCATGATTAAGCTAATGGGGATTTTTAACAATGCATGAAAATCTTATTCTGCAGAATCTGGCTATAGCCTCTGAAATTAGCTAATGACTTAAACTAAAGATTGAAGATGGTATCAGAGACAGACTTAAAGAACAGTATTACAATGTGTTATTTGGAAGGAAATTGAAACTTAACATTGGGCATATTTGGAGATAAAAAACTTAGAAGCAGGTTGAGTTAATGATAATAAAAGAAATAAAAGCTTTAAGTAGTTTTTGATAAGAGTTCAGGATATAGTACCCCAAAATATGGCATATTTAGTATATTTTATATTTTAGTATATTTTAAAGTGAAGGAGTTTAGCAGCAGAAGAGAAGTTTCTACTTTGACCTTCTCCCCTTCCTATCTCCTGGAACAGATCATAAAACCAGCGTGTGATAGGTGTGTGTCCTGTACCTGAAGAAAAGGACCACTCTTATCTTCAAATCCAAAAAAGCCCTGAGAATAATCCAAATAAGGAGGCTTTAATAGGTTTCTCCTCATTTTTCCTTGACTTCTTATTTTTCTCCATAACTGTCAACTTTTCATCAAACCTAGCATAAAAATACTTGGGTTTAAGTGTTTATAAGTAAGTTCTAGAGATAACATTTCCTTTAGCCACTGTTCCACTCCCCTTTTAACTAGTTCATTTTCTTATCAAGCCTTTTATCAAGGACAGAACTAGCAGCTCAGGCTCAACCACCACGAGCAGTGGTCTGTTCCTGGGATCCTTCTGCCAGCTCCCAACCCAAGGCAGGAGTTATAGAAAGGAAGGGCATATTAAGATTTTCAGAGGGGATTTAAGGTCATACAAACAAACAAACAAACAAACAAAATAAAGTGATACAAACAAATCTTCTGGCCTTGGCCTTGGGGGAGATCATGAAAGTCTAGAGTGGTGGAGGGGAGAAGGGTGGAAATTAAACTGAAGTATACAGCTGGAAAATTTCCTCTAGATAAGTCTAGTGCTTCAATACTTTCTCAATTCTTCTGTCCATACATGAACCACAGTATCCATGGAACAAGACTGTTTCAGTAAATATGATGCTCTGCCAGCTAATTTTTTCCTGCTTTTCAGAAAGCTGACACTAAAAGCATAGTTCTCACATTTAGTGCATTTGCTTTCTTCTCACAGCTGATTTTCTACATAAAATATTTCTATGCTGTCAAATAAAGAAAAATGAACATAGAGAGGAGAGATTTTATTCAGAAGAATGATTGCAATAAGGAAAGAAGGAGTGTTGCAATCGGGGAAGGAAGATTATTGCAATAGGAAGAATGATCCCACATGAGATCTGAAGGCATCTCAGGAATCAGAGAAAAATTCTATTTTTTCTTTCTTTTATTTACTTACTTGAGAGGGAAAGAGTGTGAACACGACCAGAGGTAGAGGGGAGAAGCAGAAGAAGAAGGAGAAGCAGGCTCCCTGCTAAGCAAGGAGCCCAATATTGGGCTCCATATGGGGCTCCATGCAGGGCTCTATCCCAGGTCTGGGGATCATGACCTGAGCAGAATACACATGCTTAACTGACTGAGCTACCCAGGTGCCCTGACAAATTCTCTTTTATAGGAAGAAATAAACAAGGCTAGAGAAAACAAGACAGAGGGGAGTGAGATGATGAACAGGTGACTTGATTGGTCAATCAGTGGTACAAACAGTGCAGTTAATCATTTATGAGGCAAAAAATAGGGCTTTGGAGTGTCTGCAACTGCCTTTGTCCTAAGTAAAAATGGAGATATCTTCCAGTCTTATCTAAGTCCTATCTTTGGAAAGATAGATAGAAAGAGAGATATTTTATAGTTAAGCTGTTTCCATGAACTCACAAGGGTTGCGTGTGTAAGGAGGTGAGGAAAGAGGTATTCTAAATTGTCACTCTTTTCCAGGAACACAGGATTCAGGTGAAATTCAGCATTATCAGTTGGGGATGGAGCGGGGAGGGGGGGAACAGACAACTGAAAAGTAAGATAATCCATTGATGGGCAGAGTTGTTGACAAAATGTCTCAGAAGAATCTTTGCTACTTATCTACCAATTATACAACCTACAGTGTATGCTAGCAATAACAAGAAAGAAAATCAGCTACATAAACATAAAAGCCTTCCCATAGAGACAGAGTGTGGTAAATGATGTGGAGGAGGAACATGATTAAAAGCTCTCCCTGCCCCCTCAGTCCTAGGACTGAGGACTGACATAATTACTTTGGGAATTACACAAACTCTGTGGAGTGAATCTCATTCACTGGATGGTTGGAGAGGGCAAATAATCTATGAGTACTTGTTCATAGACTATGGACCTCTAAAAAACTGGCAGTATTTTCCTAGAGAGGGATACCTTCCTTCTATGCAAATTCACAGTAGTTTGATTCACTGGAATCTGGAGTGATAATTCAAGCCTATGCAAAGTCCACTAAACCCATTTCCTATGACTTACTAGTTATGCTACAAGTCTCCAAATCAAATATCTACGCTTCTCTTTTAAATCCCACAGAAGTTTTTTTCTAGATCTTAAAACAGTTAAAAGAAATCTTCTATGTCCGTTTTCTATTAGATTATATTCATCCCCACCCCTGGCTGACTGTCAACCTCCCTCATTTCATCCACTTTAAAACTGCAGTCCTAGCAGCTTATGGCTTGGTGAGCATGTCAAAACAGGGTTATGTTTTCAAAAATTAAATTTGAAACCTCTCTGAGCTCTAAAATATCCTTTGGCAAGGACAGGGCTATAGGATATTTTCCCCTCTGAAATTTCAGAAAAGATGTTTATTTTTATCATTAACATTGTTCATCTGTCCATTCATTCTTACTCATTTATCAAAAACTATATCATGTACTAAATGCTAAGAAAATAGAAAGGAAATATATGCCCTCCTGCCCTCAAACACCTGAAAGTTTACTAAAGTCACAGACACAAACACAGACACACACAGAATTACACCACTGTGTGCTAAGATCTTAATGTTTGTAAGCTCAAGTGTATGGGGGGAAATGTGATAATTCTATAGCTTTACATTTTAACATGCCACTTAAAATCCATGACAAAGTACAAATTAATCATTTTTATTATTTTATAAGGTTCTTAAAGTGATTTATCCTTAACAGAAACTATAGATCAGAAATACAGGAAGAGTTTGGCACAACGTGACTGCTATGATGATTAGCTTAGGTAGGGAAAATGCCATTTAGAATTTAGTAAGTCAGGGCCCGGGGATGCTTACACCACCACCTGTCATTCTCTCTTAACAGCTCTGAACTTGGTCAACTACTTAGAATATTATTGCACCATCTTTCAATCTCTGCCTGCAGTAGCTTAACACAGTCACTGACACTTTTTTTTTTTCCCCTGCAATCTAAGTTGGTATGGACAAGCATTTTTGAAGGCAGCCCTAAGGCCAAGGAGAGTATTTATATCTACTGCCATTCAAAGAATAGCTGAGCCCATAATGCATTTGATAGATCTTGCACTTTTCCTATTATGTTTCTGAGCTTCCTCTGAGTATTCTATGAAAGACTGTAGATGTTCTTAATCAAGAAAAACAACATATTTCTTCCATCATTCTGTATTTGTTATGTTTTCATTTACACAGATTTCATGTCAAGTGATATTGAAGTTTCAAAAATAATTTCGTTATCCACTGGAACATGTACAATGGTTCTAATGTATTGGTATTCATTGACCACATTTAATTAATTTTGATAAACTAGGAGATGCATTGTGGCTTTGTATATAAACATTTTCTTTCTTAATATAAGACTACATGAAATTCAGGCATTCCTGGTGCAGTTAAAAAAGCAAGTACCTAGCAAAGCTCCAGTGTGAATATAAAAATCCCAGTTTCCTTATAGTTGAAAACTATGTGAAATGCTGAAGTGTCCAAGATACTAATTGAATTTCATTATTTCAGTATGGAGAACTCTATTTCTAAGGCTTCTTGACAGTCCCAACTCCTCGTGCTTCAAAAACCTCTCTAAGATAGATTTGTTAGATGATAGATAGGTAAAGGAAATAAGGGGAAACTAGATATTGAATCTGTCAATATCTACAGAGTACAAACTACATAAAGAGTTTAATTTAAGCAACTAAAAATATCTTTTGGTTAAAGAATTAAGTAGGGAATCCATTACATTCTCATCCATTGTGTTTTCTTACACCTGAAGTGGAAACTAATTCAGGGCTATTGGAGTGGGGAACAAGAAATAAAAATGGACTAACTCATCAAGTATATCATGGAGATGAACGTAGTAAGGAACTCACGTCTTTCCACTGTGAAAACATGTTTAAAGATTTATTTATTAATTTATTTGAGAGAGAGAGAGAGAGAGAGAGAGAGAGAGGGGAGAGAAGCAGAGGGGGGGAGAGAGAGAGAGAGAGAATCTCAAGCAGGTTGCCCACTGTGTGCAGAGCCTGACTCCGGTCTTGATCTCAGAACCCTGAGATCATGACCTTAGCCAAAATCAAGAGCCTGATACTTAACTGACTGAGACACCCAAGCAACTCTCTACTGTGAAAACATTTAAATTCATAAATCTGGGATGCTATAACTAGGATCAAAGCAAACAGTGTTTTATGCAATACTCATTTCTTCCTTTACTTTCATCTCATCATAATGTGAAGATTCTGAAACATAGTATTTGAGGGTTCTTAATAAAATTAAGCCTTTCTATTGATTACTAGATGCCAACTCTCCCCTTTAATATGTCTACATTTCATCAGAATCTATAACTGCTGTTTTTACGTAAGTTACTCTTTATTCGCAAAAATTACAGAAGACAAAGAAAAGAACTAACCCTGTGTGATG
This sequence comes from Mustela nivalis, assembly GCF_964662115.1. Classification (NCBI taxonomy): domain Eukaryota; kingdom Metazoa; phylum Chordata; class Mammalia; order Carnivora; family Mustelidae; genus Mustela; species Mustela nivalis. The sequence goes on along the minus strand of NC_139023.1, from coordinate 135,436,366 downwards.
ATAAAGTTATGTTTTTTATTGCTCCTGAGAAATGGAAGATGAAAGAAAATCCCTTTCTTAATATTATATACTTTATTTGGAAAATGATTATTTAGATTACTAGGTAAATTGTCTAATATGCTAACCTCATATTATGAAATTTTTAACAAGCATAACTTAAAATATATGAATTCACAGAGACCACATGTCTTCAATTACAAGTCACTGCAGCAGTGATAAATCCTTCATACAGGAATTGCTTGACTGATGCTCTTCATGGATAGTTGGCAGGAAGATAAGAAGAGGGATAACATTTCCTATATTGGTTTTAGTAAACTGATAAACACACAGGGAATGTGACAAGTGATCTACACAATCAAATCTATCAGACTGCAGAAAATTGAAATTAACCTTAAAACAGAAGTAATGCTGGAAAATCCTCTTGAGTTTGCTGAATTCAAATATTCCTTTTCATGTTCTCAGACTTGTAAAAATTAAAATATTATATATTAGTCTAGAAACTCTACTACAGTTTAATTTACTACAAGCCTTTCATCTCAAGAACTAGGTTATTTTTAAATGCAAACATTAAATAATGCAGAGCATGCCACTAAATGGCCTTCTCACATAATGAAAAAACTCAAGCTTATCAGAACAAATAGATTACATAGTTTGCTCCTTCATCACTGTTTTACTATATCTAAAACATTACGCTTAATGATCCAGTGTGATTCCTTAGACCTAGCAACATAAAGAACCCAGCATCACCTAGTCCTAATTTCATAAGGGCTAAAAAAGTCAAGGTCATGGAACTCCTGGAATCCTTTATACATGATATGTATTCATTCACACTGTGTAATTATTTTTTTTCAAATTGTGAACAAAGAATTGTGGAAGATCCTATAGTCAATGCCTTAAAATCACTATGTCAGATTTGAACTTTTTAAGAAGAATTATTAGAATTTGAAAAAAAAAAGAATTTGAAAAAAATAAAAAATATGGGTAATGAAGAAAAATGATGGAATAGAGATAATTTAGTCCAGAGAATTTATGAACCTGAATTTAGCCAACTTCTGTAAGCCAGATGCCACAAACCTAGTAAAAAGTGTGAAGGCAATCTTGTCACATAAGATCATGTATTAATTCATCTCTGAACATTTATGGACACTATATGCATCAAAGATCATTAGACAGCAATGTTTCTGAATGCTTTCTTTTTGTCTAAAGAAAAGAAAATGCTTACTATATCCTACCTTCCTTGATATTTTTCCTTTAGTTTCTCTGCCTCATAATATCTGCCCAAACCCTCCTCTCCAGTCTCCCCTATGGACTAGCTATATTTTCGTACATTTAGCAAATACTAATTGAGCACCCACCATACTTCTTGGTCAGTGGCAATGTAATACTGAGCAAGAAAATGTCACTGCACTTGTGGAGCTTACATTGAAGTGGCAAAATTGAAAAAAAAAAATGAACAAGTAAACTTATAATTTTGGGTGTTGATATGTGCTATGGAGAAAATGTGGCAGGATATAGGAATTGAACAGAGTGGTAAAGGCACTGGAGCACTCTTTTTAAGGAAGTCTTGTTAATGCTGAGTGAAATAAGTCAGGCAGAGAGAGTCAATTATCATATGGTTTCACTTATTTGTGGAGCATAACAAATATCATGGAGGACAAGGGGTGTTAGAGAGGAGAAGGGAGTGGGGGTAAATTGGAAGGGGAGGTGAATTATGAGAGACTAGGGACTCTGAAAAACAATCTGAGGGATTTGAAGTGGCAGGGAGGGGGTGGGAGGTTGGGGTACCAGGTGGTGGGTATTATAGAGGGCATGGATTGCATGGAGCACTGGGTGTGGTGAAAAAATAATGAATACTTTTTTTCTGAAAATAAATAAATTCAATTTAATAAAAAAATAATAAAATAAAAAAAAGGAAGTCTTGTTAAGAGGCAGGGATACCTAGTTCACTTTACTATCTAGAGAAAATATTCTCCAGTAAATTCATCAGCAAATACCAGAGGCCTGAGGTGAGAACCAGACTAATGTGGTAGAAACAGAACAGAAAAGAAGAGAGTGGTGGCAATGGGATAGTTCAGATCCTACTGGATCAAAATCTTAAATTCAAGTCAGTAACAACCTTACAATCCCAGAATAGCCTTCAAATAAAGTGATTTTCCATTCTTCTTTAAAAACACAAGAACATTCTTTCAAATTAAAATCTAAAATTTGAACATAATATTAAATAATATTTTAGTAACAAGTATTAATAATCACAAGAAGTGGTTACTGGCAACATCTGTATAATCTTTTCAACATATAATATTCATAAATAATATTTATTCATTCCATAAATATTATCAGGCTTCTGGAATACGAATATACTAATATTGACACTGAAAATATAGTGATAGAGGCATGGTTTCTGCTTTTAAATTAATTACAATAAAAGCTTTGCTAGATAAACATAAGATATTAAAATAAAACCAGATGATCCCTGTATTTTCCCTTCACATGAGTATAATATTGGATTGATATTGTTTAGTTATTTCTAACCACTTCCTTTTTTCATTGTTTTTTATAAACATATAATATATTTTTATCCCCAGGGGTACAAGTCTGTGAATCTCCAGGTTTACACACTTCACAGCACTCACCATAGCACATACCCTCCCCAATGTCCATAACCCCACCACCCTCTCCCTTCACTCCAGCAACCCTCAGTTTGTTTTGTGAGATTAAGAGTCACTTATGGGGGGCGCCTGGGTGGCTCAGTGGATTAAGCCGCTGCCTTCAGCTCAGGTCATGATCTCGGTGTCCTGGGATCGAGCCCTGCATCGGGCTCTTTGCTCAGCAGGAGCCTGCTTCTCTCTCTCTCTCTGCCTGACTCTCTGCCTACTTGTGATTTCTCTCTCTGTCAAATAAATAAATAAAATCTTTAAAAAAAAAAAAAAGTCACTTATGGTTTGTCTCCCTCCCAATCCCATATTGTTTCATTTAATATTCCCCTACCCCCTTAACCCCCCCCCCCATGTTGCATCTCCATTTCCTCATATCAAGGAGATCATATGATAGTTGTCTTTCTCCAGTTGACTTATTTGGCTAAGCACAATACCCTCTAGTTCCATCCACGTCATCGTAAATGGCAAGATTTCATTTCTTTAGATGGCTGCATAGTATTCCATTGTGTATATATACCACATCTTCTTGATCCATTCATCTGATGATGGACATCTAGGTTCTTTCCATAGTTTGTCTATTGTGGACATTGCTGCTATAAACTTTCAGGTGCACGTGCCCCTTCGGAACACTATGTTTGTATCTTTAGGGTAAATACCCAGTAGTGCAATTGCTGGGTCATAGGGTAGTTCTATTTTCAACATTTTGAGGAACCCCCCTGCTGTTTTCCAGAGTGGTTGCACCAGCTTGCACTCCCACCAACAGTGTAGGAGGGTTCCCCTTTCTCCCCATCCTCGCCAGCATCTGTCCTTTCCTGACTTGTTAATTTTAGCCATTCTGACTGGTGTGAGGTGATATCTCATTGTGGTTTTGATTTGTATTTCCCTGATGCCGAGTGATATGGAGCACTTTTTCATGTGTCTGTTGGCCATCTGGATGTCTTCTTGGCAGAAATGTCTGTTCATGTCTTCTGCCCATTTCTTGATTGGATTATTTGTTCTTTGGGTGTTGAGTTTGCTAAGTTCTTTATAGATTTTGGACACTAGCCCTTTATCTGATATCTCATTTGCAAATATCTTCTCCCATTCTGTCAGTTGTCTTTTGGTTTTGTTAACTGTTTCCTTTGCTGTGCAAAAGCTTTTGATCTTGATAAAATCCTAATAGTTCATTTTTGCCCCTGCTTCCCTTACCTTTGGCAATGTTCTTAGGAAGATATTACTGCAGCTGAGGTCGAAGAGGTTGCTGCCTGTGTTCTCCTCAAGGATTTTGATGGATTCCTTTCTCACATTGAGGTCCTTCATCCATTTCGAGGCTATTTTCATGTGTGGTATAAGGAAATGGTCCAATTTCATTTTTCTGCATGTGGCTGTCCAATTTTCCCAACACCATTTATTGAAGAGGTGGTCTTTTTCCATTGGACATTCTTTCCTGCTTTGTTGAAGATTAGTTGACCATAGAGTTGAGGGTCTATTTCTGAGCTCTCTATTATGTTCAATTGATCCATGTGTCTGTTTTTGTGCCAGTACCATGCTGTCTTGGAATAGAGCTTGAAGTCTGGAATTGTGATGCCACCAATTTTGGCTTTCTTTTTCAATATTCCTTTGGCTATTTGACGTCTTTTTTGGTTCCATATAAATTTTAGGATTATTTGTTCCATTTCTTTGAAGAAAATGGATGGTATTTTGATAGGAATTGCATTAAATGTGTAGATTGCTTTAGGTAGCTAGACATTTTCACAATATTTATTCTTCCAATCCAGGAGCATGGAACATTTTTCCATTTCTTTGTGTCTTCCTCAATTTCTTTCATGAGTACTTTATAGTTTTCTGAATATAGATTCTTAGCCTCTTTGGTTAGGTTTATTCCTAGGTATCTTATAGTATTGGGTGCAATTGTAAATGGGATTGACTCCTTAATTTCTCTTTCTTCTGCCTTGTTGGTGTAGAGAAATGCAACTGATTTCTGTGCATTGATTTTATATCCTGACACTTCACTGAATTCCTATAGAAGTTCTAGCAATTTTGGAGTGGAGTCATATCATATCATATCATCTGCGAAGAATGATAGTTTGACTTCTTTGCCGATTTGGATGCCTTTAATTTCCTTTTGTTGTCTTATTGCTGAGCTTAGGACTTCTAGTACTATGTTGAATAGCAGTGGTGATAATGGACATCCCTGACGTGTTCCTGACCTTAGCGGAAAAGCTTTCAGTTTTTCTCCATTGAGAATGATATTTGAGGTGGGTTTTTCATAGATGGCTTTGATGATATTGAGGTATGTGCCCTCTATCCCTACACTTTGAAGAGTTTTGATCAGGAAGGGATGCTGTACTTTGTCAAATGCTTTTTCAGCATCTATTGAGAGTATCATATGGTTCTTGTTCTTTCTTTTATTAATGTTCTTTCTTTTATTAATCAATCACATTGATTGATTTGCGGGTGTTGAATCAATCTTGCAGCCCTGGAATAAATCCCACTTGGTCGTGGTGAATAATCCTTCTAATGTACTGTTGAATCCTATTGGCTAGTATTTTGGTGAGAATTTTTGCATCTGTGTTCATCAAGGATATTGGCCTGTAGTTCTCTTTTTTGATGGGATCATTCATTGTCTGGTTTTTGGATCAAGGTGATGCTGACCTCATAAAATGAGTTTGGAAATTTTCCTTCCATTTCTATTTTCTCGATCAGTTCCAGGAGAAAAAAAGTAATTCTTCTTTAAAAGTTTGGTAGAACTCCCCTTGGAAGCCGTCTGGCCCTGGGCTTTTGTTTGTTTGGAGATTTTTGATGACTGTTTCAATCTCCATACTGGTTATGGGTCTACTCAGGTTTTCTATTCCCCCTGGTTCAGTTGTGGTAGTTTATATGTCTCTAGGAATGCATCCATTTCTTCCAGATTTTCAAATTTGTTGGTGTAGAGTTGCTCATAGTATGTTCTTGTAATTGTCTGTATTTCTTTGGGGTTAGTTGTGATCTCTCCTCTTTCATTCATGATTTTATTTATTTGGGTCCTTTCTCTTTTCTTTTTGATAAGTCTGGCCAGGGGTTTATCAATCTTGTTAATTCTTTCAAAGAACCAGCTCCTAGTTTTGTTGATTTGCTCTATTGTTTTTTTGTTTGTTTGTTTATATTTCATTGATTTCTTCTCTGATCTTTATGATTTCTCTTCTCCTGCTGTGTTTAGGATTTCTTTCTTGTTCTTTCTCCAGCTCCTTTAGGTGTAGGGTTAGGTTGTGTACCTGAGCCCTTTCTTGTTTCTTGAGAAAGGCTTGTATTGCTATATATTTTCCTCTCAGGACTGCCGCTGCTGTGTCCCACAGATTTTGAACCATTATGTTTTTATTATCCTTTGTTTCCATGAATTTTTTTCAACTCAACCAATTTTCTGGTTGATTTAATTTCCTGGTTGACCCATTCATTCTTTTAAAGGGTGCTGTTTAGTCTCTATGTATTTGGGTTCTTTCCAAATTTCCTCTTGTGATTGAGTTCTAGCTTCAGATCATTGTGGTCTGAAAATACGCAGGGAATGATCCCAATCTTTTGATACCAGTTGAGACCTGATTTAGGACCCAGGATGTGATCTATTCTGGAGAATGTTCCATGTGCACTAGAGAAGAATGTGTATTCTGTTGCTTTGGCATGAAATGTTCTGAATATATCTGTGATGTCCGTCTGGTCCATTTAAGGCCTTTATTTCCTTGTTGATCTTTTGCTCTATTTCAGTGAGGGGAGGGTTAAAGTCCCCTCCTATTTTTGTACTGTCGATGTGTTTCTTTGATTTTGTTATAATTGGTTTATATAGTTGGCTGCTCCCACGTTAGTGGCAAAGATATTTTAAATTGTTAGATCTTCTTGTTGGACAGACCCTTTGAGTATGATATAGTGTCCTTCCTCATCTCTTATTATAGTCTTTGGCTTAAAATCTAATTGATCTGATTTAAGGATTGTCAGCCCTGCTTTCTTCTGATGTCAATTAGCCTGGAAAATTGTTTTCCACCCCCTCACTTTAAATCTGGAGATGTCTACAGGTCTAAGATGAGTTTCTTGTAGGCAGCATATTGATGGGTTTTGGTTTTTTATCGATTCTGATACCCTGTGTCTTTTGATGGGGGCATTTAGCCCATTAACATTCAGGGTAACTATTGAGAGATATGAATATATGAATTTAGTGCCATTGTATTGCCTGGAAGGTGACTGTTACTGTATATTGTCTCTCTTCCTTCTGATCTACCACTTAGGCTCTCTCTTTGCTTAGAGGACCCCTTTCAAAATTTCCTGTAAAGCTGGTTTGGTGTTTTCAAATTCTTTCAGTTTTTGTTTGTCCTGGAAGCTTTTTATCTCTCCTTCTATTTTCAATGATAGCCTAGCTGGATATAGTATTCTTGGCTGCATGTTTTTCTTGTTTAGTGCTCTGTATATATCATACCAGCTCTTTCTGGCCTGCCAGGTCTCTGTGGATAAGTCTGCTGCCAATCTAATATTTTTACCATTGTATGTTACAGACTTCTTTTCCCAGGCTGCTTTCAGGATTTTCTCTTTGTCACTAAGACTTGTAAATTTTGCTATTAGGAGATGGGGTGTGGACCTATTCTTGTTGATTTTGAGTGGGGTTCTCTGTACCTCCTGGATTTTGTTGTTTGCTCCCTTTGCCATATTAGAGAAATTCTCTCCAACAATTTTCTCCAATATACCTTCTGCTCCCCTCTCTCCTTCTTCTTCTTCTGGAATCCCAATTATTCTAATGTTCTAATGTTGTTTCCTCTTATGGTGTCACATATCTCTCAAATTCTCCTTTATGGTCCAGTATCTGTTTGTCCCTCTTTTGCTCAGCTTCTTTATTCTCTGTCATTTGGTCTTCTATATTGCTAATTCTTTCCTCTGCCTCATTTATTCTAGCAGTGAGAGCCTCCATTTTTTTATTGCACCTCATTAATAGCTTTTTAAATTTAAACTTGGTTAGATTTTAGTTCTTTTATTTTTCCAGAAAGGGCTTTTATATCTCCTGAGAGGGTTTCTCTAATATCTTCCATGTCTTTTTTGAGTCCAGCTAGAACCTTGAGAATCGTCATTCTGATTTCTAGATCTGACATATTACCAATGTCTGTATTGATTAAGTCCCTAGCCTTCAGTACTGCCTCTCGTTCTTTTTTTTTTTTTTTTGTGGTGAATTTTTCTGCCTTGTCATTTTGTCCAGATAAGAGTATATGAAGGAGCAAGTAAAATAATAAAAGGGTGGCAAAGACCCTTTACAATTTAACCAAATCATAAGAGATCCCAAATCATGGGGGGAGAAAGGGATAACAAAAGATTCAGCAAGAAATAAAAAAAGAAACAATTAAAAAAAGAAAATGAATAAAAAAATACAAAAAAGAAAAAAATATATATATGTTAGATAAACTAGTTAAAAAAACGTTAAAAAATAAAAGGGTAAAAGTTAAAAAAAATTAGCAGAAGAAGAAAAAAAATAGGAAAAAAAATTAAATTAACTGCAAGACTAAAGAATCATGGGGAGAAAGCCATGAGTTCCGTGCTTTGCTTTCTCCTCCTCTGGAATTCTGCTACTCTCTTTGGTATTGAACCTGTACTCCTTGGTAGGTGAAGTTTGTCCTGGCTGGATTTCTTGTTGATCTTCTGGGGGAGGGGCCTGTTGTAGTAATTCTCAAGTGCTCTTGCCCCAGGCAGATTTGTTCCACCCTTACCAGGAGCCGGGCTGAGTAATCAGTTCAGGTTTGCTTTCAGGAGCTTTTGTTCCCTGAATGCTTTCCGTAGAGCTCAGGAGGACAGGAATGAAAATGGCGGCCTCCCAGTCTCTGGCCTGGAGGAGCTGAGAGCTCAGGGCCCCACTCCTCAGTGCGCCCTCAGAGAATAGTGCCCAATAACTCCCGTCTCCTTGGCCTCCGGCTGTGCTCTGAGATCACTAAGCCTCTGACTGGTTCAAGGTAGCTCAGAGCTGAGAGCTCACTCCTTGGCTCTGTCTCTGTAGCTGGCTTCCCATTCTAATACCTGTAAGCTCTGCCACACTCAGACACCCCCAATCCTTCTGTGACCCTGCGGGACCTGGGGCCACACTGACCCCGTGTGGGCTTCACCCCGGTTTAGCCTCTGGAACGATGTCCCTCAGCGGAACAGACTTTTAACAGTCCTGATTTAGTGCTCTGTTGCTCTGCCACTTGCCGGGAGCTGGCCCCTTCCCCCACGGTCCATCTTCCCTTCACTTTGGATTCACTTCTCTGCCAGTCCTACCTTTCAGAAAGTGGTTGATTTTCTGTTTCTAAAATTGCTGTTCTTCTTCTCTTTGATCTCCTGTTGGATTTGTAGGTTTTTGCAATTTTTAGTTAAGCTATTGAGCTGATCTCAATAGTCTCAGTAGTCTCAGTCTGCTACTTTCCACCATCTTGACTCCTCCTCACCACTTCCCTTTTTTATTGCAAGCTTTAAAAGTAAAAATTTTGTCTGGTTTATTTATTGTTGTATCCTTGCCTCGAACAGAGTTTCAAATACTGTTCAGTCTGCTTTCAATAATTACTTATTGCAGGAATAAACAAACTAATAAAGCCAATAAAATCAACAATCACACATACGCACACACACAAAAATCAACAATCACAATGTGTGATAAAAAGAAATGGAACACACTTTGGGCCAGGAAAATGGTGCAGGAGAGTTCTTTGAAAAGGGATCCCAGACAAGATTATGGCAGAGTGAAATTTTTAGGCACCTGGAAGACTTATTGAGAAGTGAGGGGAAGCATTTTAAAGAGACAGAACAGTTTTTAGGAAGGCATATGGTTGAGAGAACATTTCATTCATTGCCTGTTACTAGAGGAGAATATCTATGAAAAAATGGTTTGTGATAAGAGTCTTCTCTGTCATGCTAAGTAGTTTGTATTTCACACCAAATGACTGAAGGAATAGTTCCATTACTCTGCCATTTAGGAAGATTAATCTAGTGGGAATGAGAAAGATGTACTGTAGGAGGCAAGAACAGGGCACAAAACCCACATAAGAACTGTGTGTAGTACTCCAGTTAGAAACAATTAAAGTAGTGATGAAATGGATGAAGAAGAAGGAACATGGAAGAACACACACCAAGACATGATGACTGCATATCCAGAATAAGAGGATGAGAGTTGCCTATGTCAGTTTAACAACTATTCACTTTGGGAAAGTTCTGAATTTGTCCAGGATTTATCCCTACTAAAGGGAGAAAATAGACAAACATTCTTTTTTTGATACGTAATTGCCATTTTAAAAAATTCAAAATGTCTATGTTCAAGCCTACCTCTGCTTTTATGATCTAGTCATTTAACTTCGTTTGGTTTTCTATGAATATAATTGTTTAGAAAATAAATGGGATAATGGCTGAGAAAGTATTTTAAAAATTATAAATGGATCTATAAATATGAGTGTCATTATCTTCTTATTTTTCTCCACTACTTTTACTTTCCATTCTCTTACATATTTAGTTTTTATTTAAACTTTCCCCCAACCTCCTACCTATATTATTTTTCTTCTTCACCTTCTCTTTATTATCTTTATTCTCTTTCAACACAATGAAACAGCTTATTAGTGCCATATCAATGATCTCACTATTAGAGAGCCTTCAACAAAGCTTTAGACTATTTCATGTATCTAGACCATAGGAAGTATTCATATATTCTAATAGTTACATAAAGTATGTCATAGAGCATAAATTTTGATAACAATGATGATAATAAGATAATAAGTTGATATTTTTAAAAGATTTAATGAGCTCCAGATTTAATGAGCTTTGCATTATTTTATTTAATCCTTATTATAATCTTGAATATAAGTGGTATTATCCAATTTTACCTGGACACTGAGTCCTAAGGAAGAATGTGTAGTATACTTAGCATATGAAGTTGGAGATCAAATTCACATAGGTATATCTCCAAATACTTTACTAAAAAGCATTCACTCTCTCTCACAGAAATATACTCATTGAGTCAGGTTCCTATCTCCTCTTTTAAGTTTGTTAATTCTATAAGCATATATTGGGCATGGTACAGTGTCTGACCTTAGAAAAAAGCCACAACAACATATACATGTAATATGAATAAGTATTAAACAAATACATGTAAATAAATTATAATTATTTATAAATAAATATAAAACATTCTACATATGAAATTATTTTGAAATTGAAGAATTTGTTAAACAAAGAACAAAGACATACAGGGGCACCTGGGTGGCTCAGTTGGTTAAGCAGCTGCCTTCAGCTCAGGTAATGATCGCGGGGTCCTGGGATCGAGCCCCACATCTGTCTCCCTGCTTTGCAGGGGAGCCTGCTTCTCCCTCTCCCTGTGCCTGCTGCTCTGCCTACTTGTGGTCTCTCTCTATATCTCTAATAAATAAATAAAATCCTTAAAAAAAGTATAAAGACATACAAATATACACCATGTTCAGGAAAAACAAAATATTTCAAGGTATCAAGGAAACAGCATTCTTCACCTTGGAGAATGCAAACCCCTAAAGACTTTTCAAAGGTAGCAGGGCCTAGAGGGTTTTAAGTCAGTGGAGGGCTTACTGACATACATGTAGCAGGGCTCTATGCTCAGAGTTTCAGACACAGTGGTCTAAGTTGGGACAAGAAACAACATTTACCTATGAATACATGAAACAGTTAGAAAGAAAAAAAATCCATCAATTTTATTATTAGATGTATTTCAAAAAATAGATGTATTTAGATGTATTTCAAAAATTTATTTTTATCAGTAACACTAATGTACCAATTTATGTATATGTTTAGATTTGAGATATGTACACATACGCACACACACACACACAGCATGAATGAGCTCTTGTCATTTGTGACAATATGAATCAGCCTATGGTATTATGGTAAGTAAAATTAGTCAGACAGAGAAAGATGAATACCATGCAGTTTCACTAATATGTGAAATGTAACATACAAACAAACAAACAAAAATCCCCAAACTGACAAATAAAATTACGGAGACTAAACTGGTGGTTGTCAGAGGGGAGAGGGTAAGGGGTGAGCAAAATGGGCAAAGGGGAGTGGGAGACATAGGCTTCCAGTGATGGAATAAATAACTCACAGGAACAAGAATAGCATCGGTAATATAGTAGATGGTATTTTAATGGTTCATGGTGACAAATGTTAGCTATACTTTTGGTGAGCATAGCAAAATATAGTTGTTGACTTACTTGAAACTAATGTAACATTATGTGTCACCTATATTTCAATAGAAAAATAATTAAAATGCCAAACCATGCCAAAAATAAGTTTCATATGACAACTTGAGTTTAACACATTGGTAACTAAAATATACTAGAAATTATATTATTTGTAACTAGTTACTTTTGTGATAAAAAGGACTTAACTGTTATCTTAAAATGTACAAGGGATATTATATTATTATTTAAATAATTCTTAAGAATATTTTCAGGAAAAAATATATAATGCACTTTGGCATAGATTATATAAGAGAGGTGTAAACTTCACCAGAAAATATAGAATGAACACTTGGTACAAAACATGGAATACTTTAAATATCTTGCTAAATCTTAAAATTTCTGTAAACAAGGGTTTTCACTTTAGGGAGTGGCCCTATTGGACTTGAGTAGGAAAAAGATAACTCTGCTTGCAATGTAATAAATGGGATGGAATAAGGGAGAAACCAGAGGCAGTTGGGATCCATTTAGGTGATTAATACAATAGACAATTGTAAAAAATAGTCCCAGCTAAAAATAATAGTGGTTTCCTAGTGAAACACTGATAGCAAAGATTAAAAAACAAACAAACAAAAAAACAAAAAAACACAATGAAACTGGGTGCAGGGTTGGGGGAAATTATTGAGATAAAATGTCTACAAAATGGGGAGTGGATGCATGAAACAGTAGCTCGTTCCTCTTTATCTGCAGTTTCATATTCTGTGGTTTCAGTTACCACTGGTCAGTTATCGTCCTGAAGCAGATGAGCCTCCTGACATTTCATGCGAAAGGCACTAGTAGCCTAATGCTATGTCACAATGCCCATGTCATTCATCTCACTTCATCTCATCATGAAGACATTTTATCATCTCACAAAGAGAAGGGGGAGGGAGACCACATTCATACAACCTATATTACAGTATATTGCTATTATTATTCTATTATATTATTAGTTACTTTATCATGGGTAGGAAATACATAGGAAAAAACATAGTATAAATAGGGCTTGGTACTATCCATGGTTTCAGGGGGTCTTGGAACATAGCCCCCACAGACAAGAGTGAACTACAATTAAAGAATCAATGATGACTCTCAGTAGGTAACACTCAAATTTTTATCTTTGTTTCTATCACCCTATCTACCAGTTTATCATCTGTCTATCCATTCTGTCTCCCTGAACCATTTGAATAAGATAACTGCATCCTGGAAGCCTATTTGGAATGTCTCAAATAAAACTAATTATCTACTTGTCACTATATAAATCTCTTCCTCTCCACACTCTCATATATTCTTGAAAAAAATGTGCATTCTTTTGTTGTTGGGTAAAACATTCTTCAAATGTAAATTAGATCTCATTGACTGATGGTGCTTGACCAGCTCTTCTATAATCATTATGATTTACTGCCTGTTCCATCAATTACTCAAAGAGGTTGTTAATAATAAATGTCACATATGAAAAACCCACAGCTAAGATTATACTTAATGATAAAAACAAAAAACAAAAAAACCTGAGAGCTTTCTCCACAAAATCAGGAACAAGACAAGGATGTCCTCTCTCCCCACTTTTATTTAATACAGTCTTGAAAGTCCTAGCTACAGCAATCAGAAAAGAAAAAGAAGTAAGGGGTATATCTATTGGTAAAGAAGTAAAACTTCCACTATTTGTGGACGACATGGTACTAAACAGAGAAAACCCTAAAGGCTCCACCAAAAGAACTGCTAGAACTGATAACTGAATTCAGTAAGATTGAAGGATACTAAATCAATGTGCAGAAATCCGTTGCATTTCTATACACTAATAATGAAGCAGCAGAAAGAAATTAAGAAAACATTCCCAGTTACACTTGCACCAAAAATTATAAAATAACTAGGAATAAACTTAACTAAGGAGGTAATAGAACTGTACTCTGCAAGCTAGAAAATGTTGATGAAAGAAATTTAATATGACACAAAGGGAAACATATTCCATGTTTATGAAATGAAAAGTATTATTAAAATGTCTATGCTACCCAAAACAATCTATATATTTAATACAATCTTTATCAAGATTCCAACAGCATTTTTCAGAGAACTAGAAAAAACAATCCTAAAATTTGTATGGAATTACAAAAGACCCCAAATAGCCAAAGCAATCTCGAAAAAGAACAACAGAACTGGAGGTATCACAATCCCAAATTTCAAGATAAACTACAAAGCTGTAGTAATCAAAACAGTACAGTACTGTCACAAAGACAGGTCAATGAAACAGAATAGAAAGCCCAAAAATAAACCCATAATTATATGGCCAATTAACCTTCAACAAAGGAGGCAAGAAAATGCAACTGGAAAAAGTCTCTTCAGCCAATGGCATTGGGAAAACTGACCAGCTTCCTACAAAAAAATAAAATTGGACCACTTTCTTCCATCATACCAAAAAAAAAAAAAATCTCAAAATGATGAGATGTGAAATCATAAATATCCTAGAAGAGGCACAGGCAGTAATTTGTCTGACATTACCAATAGCAACATTTTTCTAGCTAGATCCCCTGAGGCAAGGGAAACAAAAGCAAAAATAAGTTCTTGGGGCTACATCAAAATTAAAAGCTGCACAGTGAAGAAAACATCAAAACTAAAAAGCAATCTATGAGATGGTAGAAGATAATTGCCAATGATATATCTCATAAAGTGTTAGTATTCAACATATATAAAGAACTTACACAACTCCACACACACATGCACACACATGCATGTAATCCAATTAAAAATTGGCAGAAGCATAAACAGACATTTCTCCAAAGAACATATTCAGATAACCAACAGACACATAAAAAGATGCTCAACATCACTTACCAGGAAAATGCAAATCAAAACCACAACGACATGTTACCTCACACCTGTCAGAATAGATAAAATAAAAAAAAAAAATGTAACAAACAGCTAGTGTTGGTGAGAATGTGGAGAAAAAGGAACCCTTGTGCACTGTTGATGGGAATGCATATTGGTGTAGCCACTATAGAAAATAGTAGAGGGAAGTTCCTCAAGATGTTAAAAATAGAACTGTCTTATGATCCAGCAATTGACCTACTGGGTATTTACCCCCTCAAAATAAAAACACCAAATCAAAAAGATATATGTGCCCCTATGTTTACTGCAGCATTATTTGCAGTAGGCAAATTATGAAAGTAACCCAAGTGTCCATTGATAGATAAATGGATTAAGAAGTTATGGAATATTATTAAACCATAAAAAGAATGACATCTAGCCATTTGCAACAACATGAATGGATCTAGAAAGCATAATGCTTAGCCAAATAAGTCAGAGAAAGACAAATACCATGAGTTCAATCACATGTGGAATTGAAGAAACAAAACAAACCAAGAAAAATAAGAGACAAACCAAAGCCAAAACCAAACCAAAACAAACAAACAGACAAAAAACCCAAAAACCAAACCAAAACAAAGCCAAAAACTATGAATTATAGAGAAATGATAATTACAGGAGGGAAGGTGGGTAAAGAATAAGTGATGTAGGTGAAGGGGATTAAGTGTGCACTTATCATGATGAGTACTGGTTAATATGCAGAACTGTTGAATCACTATATTCTACACCTGAAACTAGAACACTGTATGTCAACTATATTGGAATTAAGTTTTAAAAAAGAGTGTTAAAGACACAAAGTACAACTGTGGATTTGTTCTGTCTCTTTCAGTTCTTTCAATTTTTGCTTCATGTATTTTGAAGTGTTATTGTTTTATGCATACTTATTTCTATCTCATGTCTTGGCAAATTGACCATTTTATTAACATATAATGTTCCACTTTGTCATTGGCAATATATTCGCTTTTAAGTCTATTTTGTCTGATATTGATATAGTTATTTCAGCTTTCTTTTGTTGAATATTCACATGGTGTATAATTTTCTCTTTTTATTTGTAGTCTACCTATCATTATATTTTAAATATGCTTCTTGTGGACTGAATATAATTGGGTCATGTTTTTTAATATTTTTCCAAAGTTTTTACTTTAATTAGTGTGTTTATACCACTCATATTTAATGCAAAAACTGATATCATATGATTTGATCTGCCATGATTTGTTTCCTTTGATTTTTAACTCTTGTTTCTTCTTTCCTGCTTTTCTTTGGGTTACTTAACTTTTTTTTTTTTTCTATTTTGATTTATCTGTAGTATTTTGAGTATATCTCTGTATATTTAATGGTTTCTTTAGCAATTACAATGCACATAAGTAACACATCATAGTTTATTAGTGCCAACATTTTTTCTCTTCAAATGAAATCTAGAAAACTTACCAACAGATCCCTTGGCTTTTCTTATTCATGACATTACCTTAAGTAGACCCATGTATACACTGAAATAACAGACAATGCTGTAATTTTTGCCTTGTACTATTCAATTATAATTTTAAAAACTCAGAAGAGTCTATTTTTTCTTTCTTTTGCTCTTTATTCTTGATGTTCCCAGTTTCCTACTCATTATTTCCTTCATACTTTAACAAATTCCTTTAATCAGTTTTGTAGAGGAAGTTTACAGATGATGCATTATCATAGATCTCTTTTAACAGAGAAGGTTTATTTCAAATTCACTAAAGGATAAATTCTTGATTGAAGGTTTTTGTTTTGTTTTTGTTTTTGTTTTGTTTTGTTTTTCCAATCCTCCCTCCTTTCTTTTGGCCTCCTTTGATGAGGGATCTATTGTCACTTCATTATCTTTCTATAGGTGAGGTGTTTGTTATCCTCGGTTCCTTTCAAAACTTTCATTGTCTTTAGTTTTCAGAAATGTGATTATGTTATGTATTAACCTAGATCTTTCCATAATTGTTCTTTTTGGATTTTGCTCACCTCCTTGAATTTTTAGATTTGGATATTTTGCCAGATTTGGGGGTAGGGGTGAGGGGTTATACCATTATTTCATTTCTTCAAAACAAATTTTTTAGCACCACACTGTCTTTTCTTTCTGAGACACTAGTGACAAGAATACTAGATTATGCATATGGTCCCACATGCATATGGTATCTGATCTCAATGCACATTGTTCAATCTATGCTTTTTTGCTAAGACTGAATAATTTCTATTCCTTTATCTTCAAGTTCACTGTTATTTTTCTCTGCCCTATTTATTCCACTAATGAGTTCATCTATTTTTTTTTCTTTTTCAATTATTGTTTGACTAAGTTATATATATATTTTTTAATTTGGTCCTTTATTCTTAGAACTTCCATTTATTTTTTTCTTAGAACTTCCATTTGTTTTAAGAGTATTCATAATTGTTGGAAAATTTTTATGATACCTCTTTTAAATACTTATCAGATAGTCCCAACATTTGTGTTATCTCAGTGTTAGTATTTACTGATTTTCCTTTCTCACTTAATTTGAGACTTTCCTTATTCATGTATAGGTAAATAACTTTGGATTATATCCTGAACATTTTGGCTATTATGTTATGAGATTCTAGTTCCTATTTAAATCCTATACTTTAGGAGGTAGTCAATCTGTTAAGGTCAGGACATACATCTCAGTTCAGTTGTGCTGGTTGTGGTTTAAAGGTCGATTTAGTTTTCAGAGTCTTTGCATGCTATCCTACTCTGACCCAGTTGTGTGTTACCTAGAGGCCAATCTGAAACCTGGGTGTTATTTCATAAAGTACTTCAGTCTGCAAACATTTGTTCTGCTATGTCTGAATGGTTTTACAGATAAGCCACACAAATTCCTACCAGGCTTCCATATACAGAGTTAAAGAATCATTTTTTCTAGCTCCTTCCTCTCTGTATTCCTCCCTTAATTCTCTAGCTAGGAACAGTGAAGAGGTATATCTTTGTTGCCTTTCATTTAGGAAAGCCAATAGGGCTCCATCTCACAGTCTCTGCAGTGAATGTTAGATATGAGAAGGAAAACCAACCATTAATGTTGTACGGGGAAGGTTAGCAAGGCTGTACTTATAGTCTCCATGGTTACAGCACTCAGTGGGGAAACAGAGGGACAAAGCTTTTTGCATAACATTATTCTGAAATGAAGTAGATGTAGTCAAAAAGGCTTTGTCATGTAAGGCTATGCTTCTTTTTCCAAGTCTTTTTTTTCTCTTTTCAGAGGCTTCTCATGAATGTTTTATATTTTCTGGGGTTTTTAGTTGTGTTTAGTGGGGAAAAAAATGGATGGACAATGCTTGTTCCATCTTGTCCAGAAGTAGAAATCTCATCTGCTCTCTTTGTCTTCCAAAGAAACCAGAGAATACCAATATCATTCATTAGGTTGACCAAGCCAGGAACTGAGTTTAAGACCAGGTCCTACAGTTCTCTAGAAGTTGTGATTTTTTCATCACCAATGCCATTGACCAAGTTTAAGTACTGTCCGTTGTTAATTACTTTTTGTACTGATAACTGAAAAATTTTCATGGATGTTCTCTACCTTTAATATTTTTCTGTCTTCAGTCTATTCCCTATTCTCAAATCAGAATAACCATTCCAAACTGAAAATCTTCACATATTACTTTACTTAAAAATTTTCAACAGTTTCTGATTTAATTTAGGAAAACTTCTCTTTTTTCCATGGTCATTTGCCATCTGGACTCTCCAACTTCATCACTCTTGCTTTTTATACATTCTGTTTTCACTACAGGAGCTTCATTCACTTTCTAACAGACCATACTTTTGCTTTTCCTAGCAACGGTCCACCATTTGACCTGGATGGATATAACTCATCCTCAGGAAAAAATAAAATAAAATAAAATAAAATAAACTGTTCCTAAGTGTTCCCTCTTACTGTTCCTTAAAGAACTCAAAAAGTACCACTCAATATTAACCAAGGTTCTACCTTCTCCAATAGACCATAAATTTAATGAGAAAGTTGCAATTTCAATCTGTTCATCAGTCTCTTTCCAGAACCTGATACATTGTACACTTAAAAAAAAAAAAAAAAGAAAGAAATGGTTTGAAGAAATGAATGTTTGTATCAAAGACCTTGAGCCTGGGTGACTGAGCAGATAATGATATCATTATCCAAGGTAGAGAACCCAATAGGAGATCTGATTTCCTGGCAGATGATTGGAGTAAATCCTTCTGAAACTTAATGGCTTTGTTGTGGCAATAGCACTTCCATTCTCATTCTCTCTCTCTCTCTCTCTCTCTACATATATATATATATATATATAATTTATGAGGGTATGTGGGTGTGCCTACATGGTGGTTTCCTACATAAACAAGAGTAATATGTGTAACTAAGCATAAGATGAGGAGCTAGAACTCTTTTAAGTTCTTGAGGAAGAAATACTTCTGGTGATACAAAGTCTGAGCATGTTTAGTTGAAAAATATGTGCTATTATAAAAGAATTGAATATAGACTTGTAGCTCTAAATCCAAGAGAGCAGGGGGAATTTGCAGAGGTCAATAACACACGAGGAAAGTATGGCCTCTATAAATGAGTGGGATTATTGAGTGAAAAGTATTATTTGTCCTTAGATTTGTCCTGAGTATTATTTGTCCTGTGGTTTCTACAATACAGCGTTTCTTTGAGGTTATATGCCTAAGCCTAAGGTTAACAAATCTTTACTAGTTTTTAATATATAAGAAACAGGCAATATGATATAAAAGAAATCTGAGAAATTAATTCTTTTTAATATAAAGGCATAAACATTAAAATAGAGCTGTTGGTTCCTGTATTCTCTCTTCTTTGTGATAATATCAAACAATTTATATGGAAAGTACAGTAATGATAAAAAAAAAAAAAAACAGACAAATGAGACTTCCAGTGTCCCTGGCATATAAGGAAATTAGAAGTCATCATTCCAGCCTACCAAGTAAAAAGATGAACTGAACCAGAGCCTCAGGTTTCATATACATACAGTAAGATAGAAATACTTTTCCCATGACAATGCTTGGTCTTCAGCTTTATAATAAATGTAAAACATTTACTACATGTGTAGGTCAAAATAATCATAAGCAATCATAAATAATAGTAGAAATCAAAGAAATAATAAGAAAAAATCTAAAGCTCATGTAAGGGGCTATGACAGAGGGATGCAAAATTTCTTTTGTAACAAGTATTTTTAAAGTGAGTCAGGGCACAGTGAGGTTTATTTCATAGAATACTAAAAAGTGTTCAGTCCTATTCAGAAGGCTTTTGTGCCCCTAACAAGCTTCCTATCAAAATGTGCAGACTCATTTTTTTATGCTTTCTTTTATTTCATTTAGTTTCTTATTTGCAAAGATTAATTTATCCAAACCAGAAAATATACAAGGCGACAAGTTTCCTTCACATTTTGAAATTCATTTTTTAATGAATATTTTTTAATAAACTCATCTCATAGTCATTTAATTCTCTCAAGGGATAAAATATTTGTTTGTTGTTTTCCAACCCCACAAAGTTAGAAATTAAAATACTGAAAAATGAGAAGCTATAAATTGTGGCCTATAAAAATGATAATCCTGTAGCTTCTGGTTTTGTTACTCTGTAGAAAATTAACCAACTTTCTAATATAACCTAAAGGTAGCTAATCTGATTGAATCTAATCTAAAGTTAACTAATCTTTGAGTTAAAAACTCATTCTTAACTTTTGCCTTCTTTCTTTAATGAGTTATTTAGATACCTATAATTGTGACGTACAATCTTTCTGCTGGTTCATAATTAATAAATAGAGAAAAGTTTTGATCTGAGAAAAACTGAAACAAACAAGAAAAAGCACTGAACCAAACAAACCTTTGAATATTTTTCATTTTCCCATCTTGTCTCCTACCTTCTCTTTAAGTTCTCTCACCTTCCTTCTCCTCACCTTCCTTCTTTCCTTTTTCCCTTATTCCCTCTCTCATCTTCCTTTCCATTAAGTACGTCCTTCTTTCCTGCTCTTTTCCTTTATTTTCTTCTAACTTTACCTATTTTTGACCAAGCGATTGAGTCCTACCAATTTTTTATGCACTGACAATATTTGTTATCTCATTATAGCCTTGCTACCATGCAGCATGAAGTGCTTGTCCTTCATCTAATTATCTTACCTCTGGAAATAACAGACAAATATAATAAACTATTCTACTTTATAAATTATGAATATTGATTATATTTACTTATCTTGAAAAAGTAAATTAAGGAGACATTCAGGTAACCTGGGAAATAGACTCTGAGACTCTTTGCATACAGAAACAAATAGCACTTGTGAAAGCTGAGGAAAAAGAATTAAAAAGAGAAAGAATCTGAATTGCAGTTTACTATTTTAGACATTACATATAAATGAAATTGTACCAAAAAAGAAAACAAAAAAACACTGATGCTTCAGAAATTGGAAAATAAATAATGAATCTCAGTAGGCAGTGAACTTTTTTGCTAGTATCATGGGTTCTTGTATAACTGGTTGTGAATGTGAATATTACATTGCAGAATAGGATGCTGCATTAGTGGAACACCAGCTTAATGCAATCCTCAGTACAAAATCTGGTTTCTGACAAATTTTACTTTTTATATAGAAATTTTCTTTTTATATTATTATTCTCAGCAATGACTTTGCCTTAAACTGCATTATGAGGGACAAAACTGAAAAAAGAAACAAAATGTTAAAAAGCTGTAGCTAATATAAAATTCAGTTTCTAAAGTCCAACAGCTAAAACAAAATACATTCTAAAACAGAAAAATAAAAAAGCATAAACTAAAACCAAATGTTGCTTTGCCAGTAATGGAACTCATAAGATACCCACAAATGTTGCACTTTTATAAACTTAACTTGGATTTTAAGGGCCTAACCACTGGGTCATGCCTATGTTTCCTTATTTTTCCATGACCAAAATTAGTATGATCCACAAAGCCTAAAATATTTATTCTTTAGTCCTTAGCAGATACTGATTGACTGTTTGCTAACCATGAGTCAAGACTAAAGGTTTATGAGAGCCTCTGCTTTCTCATGAGCCTAGATTAAAATCTTGGGAATTTCTACCCTTCTGGTTAGCTACATGATTCAGAAGATAAAAGTACATATAGACAGTATTGCAGTCAAGATCACAACAGAAAACATAGGTCACTTAAAATTACTTCAAGAGACTTTAGCAATAAAACATGTATTTGCAAGAGTGTGAATGGATATAAAGGAACTACAAAGAATATATAGTAACCTTGGTCTAGTAATAGGAGAGGACTACCCCAAGACCCAGAAGTAATGAAGGGAAAAAGCAGTTACCAGAATACAAAAGAAAGAGACTTTTCGAGAAGATTGCTTTTAGAGGAGCAGTATCCTTTGGTCCCAGAACTCAGTAGTCCTGAGGTACTTCTCAGGGAAAGAACCAGAGGGGTAACACCCTGACCTCACTGTCTCCCTTCCTTGAATCTCTTACTGTGATACCCCACTGGGGATTGAAATGGCAGCCAGAGGGCACAGAAACCAGGTCTTCAGCTGTAAACCAGGTCAGTGTCTTAGGGCACAGGGCCAAATGAACAAGGGTGAAAAGCAGATCAAGGAGAAGAAATGAGAAGATAGAAAATATGGTTAGAATAATATGAGTGAGTTTTCCAAATAGGTTGGAACACCTAACCAGGTATTAATAAAAATATACCAATCAGTGGCCTTTAATATGACTAGCACTGTGTGTGTGTGTGTGTGTGTGTGTGTGTGTGTGTGTGTGTGTGAAGAACAAGATAAGAAGCAAGAATGGCTGCATTTGCTCCAATGTCTGTTATAAGTACATAGGCTTATACATACCTGTATAAAGGGAAATAATAAAAAAGTAATTAAGCTGGGGCGCCTGGGTGGCTCAGTGGGTTGGGCTGCTGCTATCGGCTCCAGTCAGGATCCCAGGGTCATGGGATCGAATCCCATATCGGGGTCCTTGCTCAACAGGGAGCCTGCTTCTCTCTCTGCCTCTGCCTGCTTGTGCACGCTATCTCTCTCTGACAAATAAATAAATAATATCTTTAAAAAAAAAAAAGTAATTTCGCTATTCCCCCTAAATACGCAAATTCCTAACATGATTTTTTTATCTAGGTTCTCTAGTTGATTTAGAAGTTTACAGAATACTTTCAGAAAACATCAGAGATATTAATCCCTCAGTATGTTTTTTTCAATTCTCTATCTATAAACTCTTTAATGGAAACATTTTCAGTAAAAACTGTGACCAAATTCAAACAATGACATCAAATTTGGGGGAATAGCTTTCGTCCAAAATCATCTACAGAGTTTGCAACAACTACAAATTATATCAGCAATTTCTAAAATTTACACTTTAATTCATATATTTATTCCATGAAAATACATTTAACAATTAAAGTCATTTGCTTAGAAATACAAGTTTTACCTAATCATCTCTTTTGTTAGGCATAGCATCACAAGTTTTGTTTTATTTTGTTTTGTTTTGTTGTTTCTGTTTTTGTTTTGTGGTGTTTTCCCTCCCAAGTATTTCCTCTGTAATTTCATAGAGTCAGGGAAATTTCTGAACAACTTTATAATGGGCAAAAAAGATCACTGGGTAGCTATTTTTGTTTATTTTCTCTGAGACATTTTGCACATCTGTAAATTGTAAAAAACCTGATAATATTGTAAAAATTTTGCCCACAGATATGAAAATAAACTCTGTCCAGGGGAAAGCAATTGATTATTCCCTGTGGTATTGACCAGTTTTGGTTCTATTTATAAATTCATCTCAGAATTACTGAGTTACTTATACAGGTGTGATTATTTGAATTCTGCTTGAAATCAACTATAACATTTTGATGTTTTCCTCATTAATTATTGAATAAACAAAAATCTTAACTTGTGTATATTTCCTATTTGTATGAGAGTGATGATTTCACCATTTTTTTTTCTTTACTTATACAGTGCCTACAGCGAAGGGTCATGATTTAAACTGAAGAAGTCACATTGGTTTCTTAAGAAGCCTTAAAAGATATTGCTGATTCCCTAGAGGGTGGAAGAAGGATTGCTCAGCAGCAGTTCAAGTAAACATCAATTTAAGCACCGTAGGCTTTATGTGTCAAGTTGATAAAGGAAACAACTTAAAAAGACAAACGCATACAATGCTTCCTAACTTGATCTGTGATTTTTATGATCAACTACGGTATTTAAAAAGCCTGCTGTGTAGTACACTGAAAATACCTTAGAGAATGACAGGGTATGATTTCTATTCTTTTTTATGGCAGAGAAAAAAGTAATTTTATTGTTGTTTGAATATTTTTATACACATCCTTCATGCTTGGGCTCCCTTATCATGAAAATTGTGGGTTTCCTATGGTTGCATACTGTTATCGGGTTAAGGACAAAAGGTTTACATCTCATGCAAGATTAACTAGGTTTTGCCAATTTTAAAGGTATCATCTATATCCTGGAGGCTCAGAGAGAATTTGGCAGCATCGTCAATCACTTCCCACTTTGCCTGTATACTAGTATATACAAATAATCTGAAGGCAAGTATGCATTGTATATAATGAGAGAGAAATGTGGGGATTTTTCCCTAAATTTTCCAATTGCACTTGAAAATGAACTCATAAGTACCTCTGATAACAGCCCAAAGCTTCAACCTATATGAAGTGCTCATACTAAAGTAAATACATGTGCATATATATATATATATATATATATATATATGTGTGTGTGTATATACACACACACATATATATATATGTGTGTGTGTGTGTGTTCTTTGGTATGGAAATTAGGCTTAATGCTATAAGCTATTGTTATATGAGATGAGCAATTAGAAATAAAAACTAATGTATCTAAAGATTGCTTAGTAAGTGGCACTGTGGTTCAAACAAAGAAAACAGTATGTGATTAGAATCTAGATCTACTAACCCCTTTTCACATATGAGAAAATGTTAAGGAGAAAGGTGATTATTAAATGTTAACATTAAATCTAGTTAAAAAATTCTAAAGCAGTCAGTTAGAGGTATAATGCTAAGTGAAATAAGTCAGTCAGAGAGAGCAAGTATCATATGATTTCAATCATATGTGGAATTTAAGAAACAAAACAAATGAGCAAAGGGGAAAAGAGAAAGAGAGGAGAAACCAAGACAAAGACTCTTAACTATAGAGAACCAACTGATAGTTACCACAGGGGAGGTGGTAGGGGGATGGATGAAACAGGTGAAGGGGATTAAAGAGTGCACATATCATGATGAATACTGAATAATGTGTAGAATGTTGAGTCATTATATTGTATGCTTGAAACTAATACAACACTGTATATTAATTTTAAAATATTCCACAATTCAATTAGTCTTTTCTCATTGCTTAGCTCCTGAAATATGGGATAAAATCCTTTATTCATACTCATTCCCTATAGACCCTGAATCTTTGAAATTATTCTCATGGGTTGATGAAAATAAACACAATCTGGGGGTGCCTGGGTTGCTAAGTTGGTTGGTTAAGCATCTGCTCTTAGTTTAGGTCATGATCTCGAGGTCCTGGGATCAAGCCCTACATTGAGCCCACATGGGGCTACCTGCTCAGCAGGTAGTCTGCTTTTCCCTCTGCCTCTCATTCCATTCATCCTCTCTCTCTCTCTTTCTCAAATAAATAAATAAATCTTAAAAAAAAAAAAAAAAGGAAAAAAAGAAATTTGGTCCCAACGCTTCTCTTCCTCTCCTTTTCAAAAAGAGATTTATTTATTTTAGAGAGAGCATGCATACACATGCACAAGTTGGAGGAGGGGCAGAGGGAGAGACTCTTCAAGTGGACTCTCTGTGGAATACAGAACATGAGCTAGGACTCAGCCCCACCACCCATGAAATCATGACCTGAGCAGAAGCCAAGAGTAAGACTTTCAATTGACTGAGCCACCCAGGCACCTCTACCAACATTTCTCTTTTAAACAAGTTCTGACGTATTACTACTGACAAAAAAACAAACAAACAAACAAACAAACAAATACTATGTTATTACAAGGATTTCATACTTTGTATGATTTGGGATACCAAATCTTAAAACTAAGGCCGTATCATTTAAACCATACAATATACACTAAAAATTAATGATAAGATATATACCTGAGAATCCAATACATATATTAAAATTAAAGTTTAGAAAAATCTTTAATTAATCCTCAATAAAAAGTAAAGGAAAAACAGAACAATTATAACAAAAAATCAGTTAAATAAAAAGTAAAATAAATAAATCAATATATATATATATATATATATATTTTTTTTTTTTTTTTTTTTTTTTTTTTGGTCAGAATAAGACTTAGCAGCTAGTTGCTTTAGGATAGGATCAGTGACCTGTGGTAACTTTTTACTATATGCTATGTTGATTTTAGTGAGTCCCAGTCATCCCTGAATGTTGCCAAGAAAGCTAAAGTGTTTAGAAGTTGATAAACAGATAAATAACAAAAAGATCCATTGATCTTGATGCTAATTACTAAACAGTTTCTTAACTTGGGTCAGATTAATAGTTTTTCTCAAAATGAAAGACTGTCATTTAAAATGATTACTAGCCACGGGGTAGTCCAAACTTACAACACATATGCTTACTAGTAAGCAAGTAAATATTACTTTATCAGCTACCAATTAGATTTCATGCAACAGAATATATCTGGAATGGATTGCTTCTATTTGTGAAATGAATTTTAAAAATTAGCAAGAAGTTAGTTTGATAAAAAAAAAATTGAATGATTTAGAAAATGTGCCATTAATCCTTCTTATATGATGACATATTTTCCCATTATCTTTTTGGATGGATCATCAAGGGTAATCAATGGGTTTCTATTCCCAGGGTAAAGTGAATTTGCCTTCATCAGCATTTATAGTGTTAAGATGATGTGATTGTGCTATTTGATTGAATATAAGGCTAAGCATAAAATGCAGACATATTTTAAATACTACTCCTTACTTCTCACAGGTTACTTTACACTAACATATAGATTTAAAAAGTATAGAAAAAAAATACTGCATAGCTTCTAAACCTTCCAAAATAATTTTAGGTTTGAAATCTGTTGGGGCAATAAAAAAGCTGCATTAATCTTTTGTGCATTGACCAAACTTATGGTACAGGACTTTTATACACTTGTTTCACTAATGTGCAGTGATACAATAAAAGATATTGAGAACTTACACATTCTAAGTATGTCAGCTATACATCATGTTGACTTCTTTTCAGTATCATTTTGGTCTTAAGGTTACTTAGATTTATCTTGTGTCAGGTGGATAAAATCTTTGCTTTTCATTCTTAATGTGTTTCTACTTTGCCACTCATAAGAATAAAAAGTCCCCTTTTATAAACTGGGCACTGTCCATTTTATTTTATTTATTTAATTAATTTTTTAAAAAAGATTTTATTTATTTATTTGATAGACAGAGATCACAAGTAGGCAGAGAGGCAGGCAGAGAGAGAGGAAGGGAAGCAGGCTCCCAGCCGAGCAGAAACCCCCATGTGGCTTGATCCCAGGACCCTGGGATCGTGACCTGAGCTGAACGCAGAGGCTTTAACCCACTGAGCCACGCAGGTGCCCTGCACTGTCCATTTTAATATAATAGAAATTTTTGAGAGTAGCGTCACTTCCCATTAGTCATGAAATGCCCCAGGATTTCCTTGTTTTTCCAAGTAGGTCTATTTCTGCTGTCAAGGAAACTGATTCCTGTAGTAAACTACAATGTAATGAGAAAATAGTCTGGGCATGGGAAATGTAGATGTGAATCTTACCTGATGGGACAGAGAGGTGACATCAGAGAAGCAGTGACTTAATAAAAGTTTAAAATTTTTAATATCAACTACTATCAGCTTTTCTCATGTTACTCTAGAACATCCTTCAGCCAGTTTACCTACATCATGTTTAATAATGGATTGACTTATAATATTACCCAACATTCTACATTCATATCACACATAGTCAAATCCCAAACTATTATCATCCCTTTGGGGATAAGGGTGGAGAGCTGTGTGTTGGGGAGTGGGCACTCCTTGTTTAAGGTCCTGAATTTACTTTGAGTAGTCCTATTTCACTTTATTTCTATTTACTAATAACATTTCCATATATGGTATGTACAGAAAAACAATAGTAACAATTTTATAGGATTGGATTATACCTATCTACAAGTTTTGAAACATACAGAATGAGTGTAAGCTATAAAAGCAAACTTTTATGTATTTAAATTAGCATCCAGACCCATCTACTATGCACTAATTGAAAACAGAAAGCAAATCATGGAATTGGTATCATCAGATATTCAGTGCAGTCCATGTATGCTCTGTGTTGTAAAGGAAGCAGTCAAAGAGTAAGCATGGATTTTTCTGTGACATTTCATCGCCTGTCCCATTCTTTCCTTCTAATACTTCTCTTGGGATCATTTACTCCAAGTGTCTATCAGATGAGAGTAAGGAGTTTGGGCAGCTCTTCAGACTGACACCACTTTTTATTTAATGACAGATTCTTCTTTCCACGTTGTGAGATAATACATCTTCCATCAGGGACACGGTGATTGAAAACTGTTTAATGGCCAGATATGTAACCTCAGCCAATGATTTTTTCTCCTAAAAATCTATTCCCCATCAGCAACATGTAGCATGGCTTTATTTTAGAAGCTTAATAGTTGCAATCAAATTTTCCCTAAGGTGGGATGCCAGCTACTCCAATTTATATAGATTATCTACTGACATCTCTTCTATTCCTCCTCTGAATGGATGGGCCACACTTCAGGGAGGGTCTGGTTGATAGAAGGTGTGACCACCAGGCCAAACTCCATTCTCCCCCCTCAATCCCCCAAAAATCTTTAAAAAGTCTGTAATTGGATTATAGTAAGATGGCAGATTTCATGGCTGATGGGAAAGATTGATGCTGCACAAGAGCATCCAATTTAAAGAAACAAAAACAAAAACACATCATCTGTGCTTATAGCAAGCTTATTTCTAAACTTTACATGACTCACCAAAGCTGGAAAGCCACTTGTTAGTGTGTTTCTCTCTTTGTTTATAATAATTACAGTTCTGATGTGATACATTATCTACATATTTATAAACAGATCGATATAAGGATGTCCCTGTGAGCAAGCAGAATGTCCCTACGATGAACTATAGGCTTTGTCATATATCTCTACTGTCTCTACTGTAGAGCCATTTCATATGTTGTCCTCTGTTCTCAAACTTAAAATGCTTCTTCCTGATACTTACACTCAAATGATTAACTTCTTTGTTTATTCATTAACAAAATTAAAACTGGAGAAATCTTTCATAACTTCTTACAATCACATCTACTTACCAGCTTGCCTCTGAGTCTATATATTATGCCCTTTGTCCTATTGTTTTATGTCTGCCTAAAGCAATCTGTATCAGTTACTAGCTAAGGCCAAAATGTCTACTGTGCCTAGATTTTCACTCCTCTTGCTTACTCAGGAACATTGCATCAAGACTCTTGCCTATGTTATGCATCATTAATGTGTTCCCCTACACTGAATTGTTCAAATCAGCATATAGTCATGGCTTAAAAATTTTAAAAATGAGTAAGTGAATTTTAAAAAATGAATTTTAAAAAATGAATAAGTGAAAAAACCTCTCTGGACCCCACATATGCTTCAAATAACCACACCGTCCTCTTACTCCTTCTTAGCCCTGTCTCCAGTATAAATCTTCATTCATTTCTAAAATATCTAAATTCCATTCAAGATTTTTCCTTTGTTATTCTAATGAAATGGTTTTCTTCAGAGTTCCAGTCATATGTATATCCCTAAATCAAAGACAACTTAACCAATCTCATCACACTTTACTTATTAGCAGCATTTGGCTCAATTTATCTGTCCTTTAATACTGTTTTTTCACTTGACTTCAAGGATACTATGCTTTTTGAAAAACAAAGAATGCAGTGCCAATTATGAGAGCATGAGAATGTTAGGAAACAGATTTTTTAAAGCTCTTACATTTTGTGTTAAGAAGCTTGAATTTGGGTGCCTAGGTGGCTCAGTTGTTAAGTGTCTGTTTTCAGCTAGGTCATGATTCCAGGGGCCTGGGATTGAGTCCTGCATCAGGCTCCCTGCTTGGCAGGAAGTCTGCTTCTCCCTCTCCCACTCCCTCTGCTTGTGTTCTCTGTCTCTGTCAAATAAGTAAATAAAATCTTAAAAAAAAAAAAAGAAGAAGAAGCTTAATTTATCTGTAAACCTCCTGGAGCCAAAGCAAACAAACAAACAAAAAACTGGGGGGGGAGGGGGGGGTTAATATTGTTCCCTAAAATTTACTCTCTCCCCTGTAAAATAATTATACATCTATACACTTTGCATAAGAAGAAAAGTATCTCTTTCTAGATCAATAATATTTCTATATCCATCTTTATGTTTGGTCATGTGACATACCTTGACCAATGAAACATAATGAGACTTGAATTATGTCATGTTCAAGCAGAAGATTTAAATGTAATTGTGTGTTTTGCCTTGTCCTATTGTTTTGAGTTTTTGTTTTGTTTTGTTTTGTCTTCTGAAATGAAAACAGCCTGTCCCCAGGGATAGTTATTTCTTTAGCCTGGATACTGGAAAGGAAAACACATGGGAGAAGGACAACAAGAGCCCAGCAGTCATAGCCAACTCATAGATCTAAAAGCTAAAATAACTTATTATTAAAGCACTGCATTTTGGAGGTAAAGACAAGGCTTAGGTGTTTCCCAGAGTGAACTTGAAAGAATTTGGTAATTAATCATTTGAAATATAAACAAAGGGGAGTAAAAGAATGTTGTTAGGGGAAAATAAAGTTTATTTCAGAAATGTATAAGCGTAGATAAACAGTCAGCTCTCTCTAGAAATGATATTGAAAGCAGAAAATCAATGGAAGCCAGAAAAACAGTGACCATGGAAATGAACACTGTCATTCTCAACACAGTGCAAAACTATGGTTGAGAAGAAAATAAGATCCTTGGAGACATACATTTAAATCAACAAACTAGTAGTTGTAATAGAAAAAAATTATTTCAAAATTATTTCTAAAACAACTTCTAGATTTAGGCTGAAAAATGGCAACAGCTTACTGCTAACATTATTGAAGAAATGAAGCAACATTTTTGCTCAAAATTATGTTAGAATAATATGTAATTTAGAGCTGAAAAATTTGAACTTGTCTTTGGGGATTATAGATTGTTCTTCTATAAATCCAATAGCCAAGTATCTGACCAAAGTTATTTGGAGAATCTGTTTAACTATTTCTAAATAATGTGAATGACTGGCTCAATATCAGAAAACAGAATGCAGCTTCTTGAAGAACAATTAAATTATTTCCTTTTTGCCTATTTTTAAAAAGTTGAAATGCATAAAGCATAGAAACTAATCTTGTTTAAACCTGACACTACCCTCACTTTACTTGCTATGCTTCATTTAATCTTCATAATAACCAAAAGTAGTTTCTATTTTTATTTTCCCCATTTTAAAATTGAGCATAAGTAATTTTCCCAAGCTCACACAATAAAATGGGAAGCTAGCATCAAACCTAAGGCTATTTGTTCACTACACAAATGTTCAGCTTCTATGGTAACTATGTAGTCATTTAACCATGAAAATATTATAATTTGCAATTTACAGATTCTAAATACTACATATCAAAAGAAAAGTACCAAATGCAAAATTATAATTGATAGAGAATTTATCTCAGCATAAGCTGAAGATCCATTATTTGAATACTAAAGCACAAAGACAAGTTGGAGTTAGTTATTGTGGTAAAATCTATACAATTGCTTAGAGAATAATTTCAACTGACATTTGCCCCTCCCCCCCATGTTTGCTTGTAAATGTGCACCTGTGTATGCACATACACACCTTTATCTCATGGCCAATTATTTTCCCATAATTGAGTGGTTACCAAACATCTCTATGCTATTATAATATTACTCTGCCTCCTTGCTGTATATAATTGTTAGCTCCAGGATATATGTGAGGCCTATGCCACAACACAGTACAGCTCTTAGATTTCTAGACCTGAGAAAGTTACTCAATCTTACTTTAGAACTAAAGTTATAATTTGGAAAACTTAGGGAGTATTGGTGCCATGAGTCTGTCAATGAAAGACTCAGTTAAGGAAAAAACAAATAAAAAAACAAATAAGGGCTTGGGAAAATGACAGAGTAAGAGAACCGTGAGCATGCAGTCCTATGTTTTCAACAAGTTATCATCCATATCCAAGTCAATAAAGTTGGATAGTAATCCAAAGACTGGAAGAATTAAAAAAAAAAAAAAAAAATCTCCACAACAAAATTTAGAGATGAGGCTGCATGGAAAGGTTAGAAGGGTCATGAATGCAGAGGGAGGCTGCCCAGGAAGGAGGGAGCTTCTTGCATGGAGAAGATAGAGAAATGGGCCCTTGCACAAGGAAGCTAAAAGGAGGAAGAATAACTCCTGTAACTTTTGGCTTTAAAACCAGAGGACCTGAATTCTATTAGTTTGTAAAACTAGTGGAACTTGGAGTTTTTAAAGTCAACTGACTCAGCATTCAATGAGCTGAGGGGTGAGTGATAGCTGGGTCACTTCCTTTAAAGAGACAGCAGCCTGGGTGCCTGGGTGGCTCAGTGGGTTAAAGCCTCTGCCTTCAGCTCAGGTCATGATCTCAGGGTCCTGGGATTGAGCCCCGCATCTGGCTCTCTGCTCAGCAGGGAGCCTGCTTCCTCCTCTTTCTCTGCTTGCCTCTCTGCCTGCTTGTGATCTCTGTCAAATAAATAAATAAAATCTTAAAAAAAATCAAATTAAGGATGTCTCATTAACATACATAATAATAAAAAAAAGAGACATCAGCCTATGCAGGTAGACAGCATAAAAAGGGCAGTTTACACAACACAAGGGGCTAACTGGAGACAGATCTGTTCATGATGATTTTGGATTATGCTGGGGGCTATTAACTAACCTGCTAATGATGTACCACACCCATGAGTCCTCCTAAGGACTCACCAATTCCAAGACTGCTAACCTCTGCCCTGAGCTCAGGACAAATTTTTTGAAAGCTAAGCATGTGCCCTGCCCAGCTTCCAAGTGTTCAGCTGCTACCATGCATCATGCCTAGTTATGAAGCTGGGCTCAACTACCACATGGTGCCCAGTCTTGTGCCCCTGACCATCCTGGCACACAGCCACCACCCCATTCAGGGGATCTGGCTTAGGACTAGTGGTCCAATGCAAATTTTACTAACACTATTGTTCTGCTCCCAAGTTCCCTTGTCAGCATGCCCCCTCAGAGTTATCCTGCCTGGATCCCACTATTACCAAAGAGAGCAAGCACAGCCCACAACAAGCAGAAAGGCAGTGCAGAAAACTACTCTGAAAGGAAACATAACTCAGACACATCATAAGGATATAACCAGCATATATAGGATACTTTCCAGAAGTGTCAGATTCTGGTGAATAGGGAACACTGCACTGCAAGGCACTCTAGGACCTCTTTTTATTTTTTCCTTCTTTTTTTTTTAAATAAAATCACTACTTTCAAAAAAAGACAAAGCTGACTTTCTTAACACAGAGAAACAGATGGAGAGGCAGACAAAAATGAGCAGACAGAGAAATTTATCCCAAATGAAAAGAGGACAAAGCCACAGCCAAAGAACTAAGT
Organism: Mustela nivalis; assembly: GCF_964662115.1. Lineage (NCBI taxonomy): Eukaryota > Metazoa > Chordata > Mammalia > Carnivora > Mustelidae > Mustela > Mustela nivalis. Next base: position 135,403,069 of record NC_139023.1, on the reverse strand, counting down.
GAAATGATGTAACATGCTTGATGGAGAACTAAAAGCAATGATCATAAGGTTACTTTCTGGACTTGAGAAGATAGGAGAGGACATCAGTGAGTCCATTAATAGAGAGGTAAGGAATAACAGCAGAGATAAAGAGCACACTAAGTGAAATGAGAAACATACCTGATAAGAATGAACAGCAAGATGGAAGAAGAGAAAATGAATTAATGACAAAAGACAGTACCGAAAAGTAATCAAGTGGAACAAAAGAGAGAGAAAAGAATCATGCAAAACTAGAATAGACCTAGGGAACTCAGTGACTCCATCAAATGTACTAACATTTGTATTATAGGTGTCCCAGAAGAGGAAGCTAAAGAAAAGGAGGCAGAAAATTTATCTGAAGTAATTATAGCTGAAAACTTCCCAAAGCGGGGGAAGAAAATAAATATCCAGATCCAGAAGACACAGAAAATCCCACAACAAAAACAATAAAAGCAGACCCACACCAAGATAAATTGTCAAAATACAGTGATAAGGAAAAAAAATTTAATAGCAACAAGACAAAAGAAGTCATTAACTTACAAGGGATATCCTATAAGGCTAGCAAGAGATTTTTCAACAGAATTCTGCAAGCCAGAGTGAATGGCATGATACATTCAAAGTTCTGAATGGGAAAAATCTGCAGCCAAGAATACTCTAACCAGCAAGGCTATCACTCAGAATAGAAGGAAAGAAAAAGAGTTTCCCTGACAAAAATTAAGGAGTTCATGACCACTAAACCAGTTCTACGAGAAACATCAAAAGGGACTCAAGTATAAAGAAGAGACCAAAAGTGAGAGCATAGAGATAGGAAACAGTAAAAGAGTAAAAATGAATATTTCTGTAAATAAATAGTCAAGGAACTCACAAAAAAGGATATGAAATATAATAACATATACCAAAAGGTGGAGAGGAGAAAACACTGGGTTCAAACTTAAACAAATATCAACTTAATATAGAGATAATAACATAATATACAGTATATGCAGAAGAGGTTATATACATACCTAATGGTAACCATATGTATTAAAAAACCACTAATAAATATACAAATAATAAAGAGAAAGCAATGCAAATATATCATTAGGAAAATCAGCAAAACATGAAAAAGAGGACAAGAAAGGATTAAAGAAAATCTTCAGAAACAAACACAAAACAAGTAATAAAATGGCAATAATATACAATTAACAATAATTACTTTGGGTGTAAATTGACTAAGTACTCCAATCAAAAGACAGTGTGACAAAATAGATGAAAGAAAGAAAGAAATGAAAAGCCACAAATACTACAGACAAACAAGACCCATCTATATGCTTCCTACAAGACACTAATTTTAGACCTAAAGACACCTCCAAATTGAAAGTGAGGGGATGGAAAAATATCTCGTGCCAATGGATGTCAAAAGAAAACCAAAGTAGCATTAGATAGATATATCAGACAAAATAGACTTAAAAACAGAGACTGTAAAGAAACAAAGAAGCATACTACATAATAATAAAGGGGACTCCAACAACAAGATATAACAATTATAAATATTTATGCACCCCATATAGGAGAACCCAAATACATAAAACAGCTAATAACAAATAAAGGGGAATTAATTGATAATAGTACAATAAAAGTAGGGAAGTGTAACACACCATTGCCTCAATGGACAGTTCATCTAAACAGAAAATCAGTAAGGAAAGAATGACTTTAAATGACACACTAGACCAGATGGATTTAACAGGTAAATACAGAATATTCCACCCTAAAACAGTAGCATCCACATCCTTTTCAAGCACACCTAGAGCATTCACCAGAATACATCACCTATTGGTCCACAAAGTAAGTCTAACAAATTTAAAAGATCAAAACCATGCCCTGCATCTTTTCTGAACATAATGCTATGAACTAAAAGTCAAACACAAGAAAAAAATCTGTAAATATCACAAATACATAAAGGTTAAATAATAAGCTGCCAAGCAATGAATGGTCAACAAGGAGTTAGAAAAATAAAAAGGTACATGAAGTAAAATGAAAATGAAAACACAATGTTTTAAAACCTCTGAGATTCAACAAAAGCAGTTCTAAGAGGGAAGTTTTTAGAAATACAAGCCCACCTCAAGAAGAAAATTGTCAGTTTAATCTGGCATCTAAAGCAGATAGAAAAAGAACAACAAACAAAATCTCAAACTAGCAGAAGGAGGAGAATACTAAAGATTAGAACATAAACAAATAATACAAATTTAAAAACAAACTAACTCTCACCCAAAAAATAAAAACAAGGGAACAGATTAATGAAACCAGGAGCTGATTCTTTGGGAAAAAAAAAATCAATAAAATTAATAAACCTTTAGCCAGACTTATTTTAAAAAATAGAGAAGGAACTCAATTAAAATTACAAATGAGAGAGGAGAAAACCAATACCACAAAAATACAATTATAAGAGAATATTATTAAAAACTATATGCCAACAAATTGGACAACATAAAAGAAATAGATAAATTCCTAGAAATTTACAAACCATCAAAACTGAAACAGGAGGAAATAGAAAACTTGAACTGACCCATAACCAGCAAAGAAATTGAGTCAATAATCAATAGACTTCCAACAAACAAAAGTCCAGACTGGCTTTACAGGCAAATTCTATCTAATATTTAAAGAAGTCTTCTCAAACTATTCCAAAGAAGACAAAAGGATGGAAAACTTCCAAATTCATTCTATGAGGCCAGCATCATGTTGATACTAAAACCAGATAAAGAGACCACTAAATAGCAAAACCACAGGCCAACATCCTTGATAAACATGGATGCAAAAATTCTCAATACAATAATAGCAAACCACAATCAACAACACATTAAAAAAATCTTTCTCCATCATTAAGAGGGATTTATTCCAGTTTGCGAGGGTGGTTCAATATTCACAATCAAAGTAATACATCACATCAATAAAAGGAAGGATAAGAAATATGGATATTTCAATAGATCCAATAAAAGTATTTGACAAAGTACAACATCTATTCAAGATAAAAACCCTCAGCAAAGTAGGTTAGAGGGAACATACCTCAACATAATAAAGGCTGCCTATGAAATAAAAATACCTAATACCATCCTCTATGGAGAAAAACTGAGAAATTTTCTTCTATGGTCTGTAACAAGACAAGTATGTCCACTCTCACCTGTTATTTAACATAATACTAGAAGTCTCAGCTTCAGCAACCAGATAAGAAAAAGAAAGAAAAGGCATCCAAATCAGTAAGGAAGAAGTAAAATTTTCACTATCTACAGATGACAAGATATTATATATAGAAAACCCTAAAGATTCCACGAAAAAACTGCTAGAACTGATAAATGAATTCAATAAGGTCTCAGGATACAAAATCAATGTACATAAATCTGTTGCATTTCTACATATTAATAATGAAAGGAGAGCGAAATTAATAAAATAATCCAGTTTTATCACACCAAAAATAATAAAATACCTAAGAATAAACTTAAGAAGGTGAAAGACTGGGGCGCCTGGGTGGCTCAGTGGTTTAGGCCTCTGCCTTCGGCTCAGGTCATGATCTCAGGGTCCTGGGATCGAGCCCCACATCGGGCTCTCTTCTCAGCAGGGAGCCTGCTTCCTCCTCTCTCTCTCTGCCTGCCTCTCTGCCTACTTGTGATCTCTGTCAAATAAATAAATAAAAATCTTTAAAAAAAAAAAAAAAAGAAAGTGAAAGACCTGTACTCTAAAAACTATAAAACACTGAGACAACACAAAGAAATGGAAAGACACCCTAGGCTCATAGGTTGGAAAAACAAGTATTGTTAAAATATCTATATTACTAAAAAGAATTTTCACATTTAATGCAATCCCTATCAAAATACCAACTAGAACAACCAGTCCTAAAATTTTTATGGAGCCACTAAAGAGCCCAGATAGCCAAAGCAATCCCGAAAAAGAAAACCAAAACTGGGATCATCACAACTCTAGATTTAATTATATTATAAACCCTTAGTAATCAAAACAATATGGTACAGGCACAAAAACAGACACTTGAATAAATACAGCAGAATAGAAAATCCAGAAATAAAACACAATTACATAGCCAATTAATCTTTGGCAAAGCAATGAAGAATATACAATGGGAAAAAGTGTATCTTCAACAAATGTTATTGGGACAACTGGACAGCAGTGTGCAAAAAAAAATGAAACTAGACTATTTTCTTATACAATTACACAAAAATAAACTCAAAATGGATTAAAAACCTAAATATGAAACCTAAAATTATGGAAATCCTGCAAGATAACACAGGCAGTAACTTCTTTGACCCAGCCATACCATTTTTCTACATATGTCTCCCAAGGTGAGGGAAACCAAAGCAAAAATGAACTACTGAGACTTCATCAAAATAAAAAGCTTTCGCACAGTGAAGGAAATGACCAATAACACTAAAAGGCAACCTATGGAATGGAAGAAGATATTTATGAATGACATATCTGACAAAAGGTTAATTTTCAAATATATAAAGAAATTACAAAAATCAACACCCCTCCCCCAAAAAAATCTTGTTGAAAAATGGGTAGAAAACATGAGCAGATATTTCTCCAAAGAAGACACCACATGGCCAACAGACATACGAAAAGATGTCCATCATCACTTATAATCAGGGAAATGCAAATCAAAACTACAGAGTCAGAATGTCTAAAGTCAACAACACAAGAAACAACAGGTATTGGAGAGCATGTTGTAAATAATGAACGTATACACTGCTGGTAGGATTGCAAACTTGTACATCCACTGTGGAAAATAGTAGAGAGGTTCCTCAAAAAGTTAAAAATAGAAGTACCTGATGATCCAGCAATTGAATATAGGAACACTAATTTAAAATGTTACATGCAACCTTATATTTATAGCAGCAATACCTACATTGGCCAACTTATGGAAGAGAGTGTCCATCAACAGATAAATAAAGAAGAGGTGGTATATAAATGCAATGGAATGCAATGCAGCCATATAAAAGAATGAAATCTTGCCATTCCCTATGACACATATGGAGTTAGAGAGTATAAAGCTAAGTGAAATAAGTCAGATAAAGACAAATACCATATGATTTCACTAATATGTGAAATTTAAGAAACAAATAAACAAAGGGAACAAAGAAGAAGAAAAATCAATAAGCAGAAAATTATACAGAACAAACTGGGGAGGGGAGGTTGGTGACCAAATGGATTAAACAGGTGATGAGGATGATGGAGGGCATCAGTCTTGATGAGCACTGGGTGATTTACATAATTGTTGAATCACTCTATTGCACAAAACTAATATAACACTGTAAAACTAATATAAATTAAATACTAATATTAAACTAAAACTAATATAACACTGTATCTTAACTAACTGCAATTAAAACTGAAAATAATACAAAAATGTTTTTAAAATTTTAAAAACTAAGCAAATTAAAATTTTCTCAACTTGATGAATGTCATATATGACATATTTAATGATAAAAAATGAATGTTTTCCCTCTATGATAGTTAACAAGCTAAGAATGTCTTACCTTCCAACTTACTGATGTTCATAACATTTTGAAATGTGTAAATATTTAAAATGGAATATTTGATGAATAAAATGATGGACAGATGTGAGAATCAAATTCAGCAATTGCAAATTATAGACTCTAGGTGGTAGATACGTGCATGTTCACTCTGTAATTCTTTCAACTTTTCTCTATGATTAAAAATACTCATAATAGGGGCACCTGGGTGGCTCAGTGGGTTAAGCCTCTGCCTTCGGCTCAGGTCATGATCCTGGGGTCCTGGGATCGAGCCCCACATCGGGCTCTCTGCGCTGCAGGGAGCCTGCTTCCTCCTCTCTCTCTGCCTGCCTCTCTGCCTACTTGTGATCTCTGTCAGATAAATAAAGAAAAAATCTTTAAAAAAAATACTCATAATAAAATGTAGGGGAAAAGATCTGCAAAGTTCTACATTAAAAAAAAATTTTGTTAAGAAAAAAAAAAAAGAAAGAATAAAAGCTAGTCTACCTCAGAAAGAGAATGAAACACAAGCAGAGAAAAGAGAAGCCCAGGTGGGGTTCATGTCTCTGGTTCCAGTTCCTACATTTCTATGGTCTGTTCCACAGTTGCTTAGATTCCCTGAAAAAATGAATTCCACTTTTCGCTTAAGCTGGTTTGATTTCACATTCTATTCACTTTTAACCAATGTGTTCTGAACTAAGACAATATTTTAGACAGCCCTTATCTTAATTTAATGAAGTTAACTCTAAAACATTTATTAAATACACATTGCAGGGTGGGCTCAGAAACTAGAGGACAGAGATAAAGCATTGTGCCTTTCACAATGGAGAGAAGAGACAGATGTTGATAAGGAGAAGCAAATGGTTTTTCCATAAATGTACAGAAATTGCTACAAATAATAATGAACTTTGCATACTTCTTCTAGCCAGTGGTTAGATTTAACAAAATCCTTGGCATCTTCCGGGGTGAATATTCATCATAATCAACAATGAATGAGCTTTTGTAAAAAGTGTATTAATGTGAAATAATCATAAAAATGTAAAGATAAAATTCTCCATCACTTACACACAGAAAAGGTTAAAATGCCAAACAAAGAGTACTCTCAAGTGCTCAGTCAGTAATTAGGAACAAAGGAAATGCTACAACCATAGCATTTATGTTGAGCCTTGAGATGATTGGACATCATTAAAGTGTTATATCCCTTCCATAAACTAAAATTTGAACAAACATTGTAATGTATGTATGTGTCTGTGCATGTCTATATGTATGTGTTTTACATGCCTATGCTCAACTATAATCCTCATTTATTACAATTTATTTTTTTAATTTTTCAGTGAAATTTAATAATTCTCCCCATACACTTTTTCTTTTTTGTTCATTGCTCTAACCTTCACAACCAAAAATTATTCCTGATGATGCAGGTATCAATAAAGAATTGCCAAACTGACAAATTTTAACTGGAATTATATTAAATAATGTTGAAATGAGATTTCTCAAGAAGCAGTGAAAGAAATAGATAACTGTCACAGCAGTTCATAGGATATTTCTCAGGATCTGTTTTCTAAAATGTCCAATGTCTATCTGAATAAATTATAAGGTTTTATCCAACAAGTCAAAATTTCAAGCTTTATTCCTAACTATACACTCACATATTCTGACCAATCTATGATCCCAGCAAGAAGGAAAAAATAAAAGTGAAATAAAGAGGCATATAATAAAAATGAATAAATCAGTATATGGGACAAAGGTGGCAGAGTGGTATTTTTCAGAAGATGATCAATTTCTGCTGATTTGTAAGCACTCTTGCAAACACATAAAATGTTTACCTTTCACTAATGTTTAACATATTTTCCTTTTTTCTATTTCTTTCTTCTGAATTATATTTTCAGAAATTAGTTTACAATGGAAAAGAGAAATAAAATTCCCCAAAGAAGTTCTTTTAAGTATAGATCTGTGGGCCATATTATGTCAGAACAAGTGAGAAAACATGTATTTGGATGAGGATGATTGGTGGTATTAGGACAGAGTATGTAATATAAAGGAATTTGTCATAGAAATGAAGTTTTAGCTTTGGTCAAATATATGTGTGTTATATTTATTACTGTATTATTTATATATTGAATATATAAATAATCTCCTTATTAAGTTTTATAAAATAAGGAATCAAATGGTTGAGAACTCAGCAAGCAAATAGCTTTGTTTAAAAAACATTGAATGCTTTTGTTGAAAGTTTACTTTGCTGTGCAAAAGCTTTTTATCCTGATGAAGTCCCAATAGTTCATTTTTCCCTTGCTTCCTTTGCCTTTGGCAATGTTTCTAGGCAGAAGTCCATCAACAGATGAATAGATAAAGAAGATGTGATACACACACACACACACACACACACACACACACACATAATGGAATACTATGCAGCCATCTAAAAACCAAAATCTTTCCACTTGTAATGACATGGATGGAACTAGAGGGTATTATTCTAAGTGAAATAAGTCAATCAGAGAAAAACAATCATCATATGATCTCTCTGATATGAGTAATTTAAGAGGCAGGGTAGGGGTTCCTACCTGAAACATTAGATGTTTCAGAAAAAATGAAACAAGATGGGAATGGGGAGGGAGACAAACCATGAGACTCTTAATCTCAGGAAACAAACTCAGGGTTGCTGGGGGGTTCGGGAGGGTTGGCATAGGGTGGCTGGGTTATGGACATTGGGGAGGTTATGTGCTATGGTGAGTGCTACGAATTGTGTAAGACTGATAATTAATAGGCCTGTACCCTTGAAGCAAATAATTCATTATGTGTTAATAAAAATTAAAAAAAAATGTTGAAAGAATGGTTCATATAGAATCCTTGGATTCATCTCTGATTCAGACTTGATCTTTCACTCAGAAACATATACTCACTGAATGACACAACATGCTAATTATATAACAAAATAAAGTTATATTTAATAAGTCCATACATAGTTTAAAAAATCTATTTGGTAATCAGATACTAGTATTTGTATTTGGAACTTTGAATAAAAAGTTTAACTTTGATTAAAATTTAAAAGCAAGGTATTTTTATCTTTTAAAATCAGTTTTCTTATAATGTTTATTATAGCATAACAATGTGACGATTTTCTTAAAAATAAACATGTTACTGAACTATTTGTGGATATGTTTTTCCCAGAAGAGTATGAAGTGCTCTAATATTTGTCCACTGAGAACTCAGTAGACCTCCTGATAGTACTAAAGAAAGGAAAGAAAAAAAAAGAGTATATCAGTTACTGATGAGGTTTGTTGGATGTGATCCAGGGTCTATCAAAGAAAAAACAAAACAAAACAAAACAAGAAATTATGATGAAGTAAAAGGAGAAATGTGGAGTCAAATTAAAATTTACCTCCAAAGTAAACTGAGATTTAGCACCACATATAATAGATGTTACTCTTATATAGGCTAAATATTTCTTTTAAAGTGTTACAGTAAATGCCAAACCTAAACTTTAATGTAGATGTTATAGGCCTCTATTAGTTATTTATTTCTGAGTACTTTGTCTTCTGATTCCAATCATTTGTATCCCTCCCACAGGCAAATATCCTTACCTTCTCTCAAGATTCCCCCAAATCTCATCCCTTTACAGTATTAGTTCAAGGTTCATAATCTCTATCTATCTCAGGCCTTGGTGGTATGAGGTATCTGGGGTGTAGATCCTTATGCACAGTTTCTAGAGTGTAGTTCTCACTCTTTAAATATGGTAAACTAAATAGACATTATTTGCCTCCTACACACCAAAATAATGGGACAGGTACAGGATACTTGTAGACAATCCAGTTCAAGAGAAGGGAGATGGGAGGCAAAAAAAAAAGTCACTTCATGGGACACCTGGTGGCTCATTTGGTTAAGGGTCTGACTTCATTTCAGCTCAGGTCATGATCTGAGGGTCATGAGGTTGAGCCCCATGTTGGGCTCCACACTGGAAGTGGAGCCTGCTTGGGGTTCTCTCTCTTCTTCTCCCTCTGCGCCCTCCTTCTCTCCCTCTCTCAAAGAAAAAAAAAGGTCACTTCATACTAATTCTGAAATCTGGCTGGGTGGGCACATGTTGGAAATTGATTGAATAGGTTTCAAGAATGGAAATAGTTCTCCATGGCCTCAGGCTATGCTACCGGATTCTGGTTTTAGCTGAGTCATCCCTTTGCTACCCACCCCTCAATGAAAACTAGCATTGGTTTACAAATGATTAGTTTTATAAGCCTACTTCCTTTTAGTAGAATTTTATGGGTCTGAAGACCATTTTTTATTTTTTACTGTTTCCATTAAAGACATTGTTGCTTAAAGATAATATAAAAGACATTATTGTTATATTGTGAATATAGTTCTCTTAATATCCTTGTGGCTCTTCTATAGCTTTTTGAAGATTATTCATTTAGATGTCAAAAGACAGAACCACAAGTCTCTTTGTGATAGGCTTTTCTCTACCTTGGGCTCCTGTTGAGGCTGCTGTGGTATAACATTGTTTCTTAGATGTTTTCTTGTTTTGTTTTGTTTTTTAATTTCAGAGGATATGTTATAGACACCCTTGATCTCCTGAAAGAACATTTGGTTTGATACCACCTTTGGCCTTTCTGACATTTTAACAAAAGCCTTTATAATCACATCATAAGCTTAATCTCTAGACCATGTTTTCCTGGAAATGTTATGTATTCAACATTTGCTCAGAAACCAATTCTTAATTTTGGTATCATTTTTCATTTGAAAAGTTTCCTATTTTCATATTTTACTATAAATAGCACAAAGAAATCAAGTGTCATATTTAACACTTTCCTTAGAAATTACCTTTGCTAGATTACCCAAGTAATTGGGCACATTTGTCCTTCATATTTGAGTGTACACAGTAGTGTTGCTAATCTTTTTTTATTATATAAGATATATTTCTCTTCCTACAGTTTCCAGTAACCTATTCCTTACTGTTTTTTGTTGCCTCAAGCACACTATCCTCAATGACTAGAATTCTATGAACAGCCTACTGAAGGCAACTTAGAATTCTTCCAGCATACTCCTCAAAATTATTCCAAACTCCTTCCATGCTCAATTCCAAAACCAGTACCACATTTTAGATATTTATTATGACACCACTCAACCTGCCACTACTGGATATTAGTTACTTATTGCCTTATAAAAAAATAAAACAAACAAAAAACCCCCACACCCTAGCCAATTAAAATAAGCAAACAACAAAAACAAAAGCAAAATGATTATTTTCTCATTGTTCTTATGGGTTGGGAACCCAGATATGACTTAGTTGGCAATTCTGTGTCAAGGTAGTGTAGTCTTCCCTTTACTGTAGTTTTACTTTCCAAGGTTTCAGTTACCCTGGGTCTAGAAGTAGATGATCCTCCTTCTGACTATTGTCAGACAGTCAGCAGTAGCCTAGCACTACACCCCAATGCCTACATGATTTACCTCATTTCATTTCATTACATAGGCATTATATCATTTCACACCATCATAAGAAAGATGAGTACTGTAGAAGACATTTTGAGAGAGACCTCACATTCATATAACTTTCATTATAGTATATTGTTGTAATTGCTCTATTTTACTATTGGTTACTATTGTTAAACCCTTACTGTACCTAATTTATAATTTAAACTTTATCATAGGTATGCATGTATCATAGTAAGAATATAGTATATACAGGGTTTGGTATCATCTGCAGTTTCAGGCATCCACTGAGGGTCTTGGGATATATCTCCTGCAGATAAAGAGAGACTACTGTATCTTGAAGTGTGCAATGAAAATATCAATTAGGGCTGTGGTCTCATCAGATGACTTTACTGAGGGAACAAGTGTTTCCAATCTCATTCACTTGGTGGTTTGCAGGATTTAGTTTAGTTATTTGCAAAACACCTCAGGCTAAACTGAGGAGCACCTGTCTATCCTGAACCACAGCCTGAAAGTCACTGCAGTATTCCATGCACCCAAACAATAAACATCTGTGTATTTAGTCATGGAGTTAGTGACTTTATGGCAAGGAAAAGTGAGCTTGGAAAAAAACAATTGCTATTGTCTAGCAGAATCTTGATGATATCTTTTAAAGATGATTATGAAGTAATTCTGTTAGGAAATTCTTAAGTAGATAAATGTCTATTCACTCAATTATGTATCCTTTAAGTTAACTGACTTTATCTAACATTTTATTACTAGGATTTAACAATGGAAATAGAAGCCACTCTAGTTATTCTGAGTGTGGAGATATTCAATACTGGAAATTATATCGGTTTTCAAACCACTGGTAGTGTGGGAGAACAAAGTTTAAGACAGTTTTCAGGAAATTCCAAATTATAGTGATGACAAGGTAACCATCACTAATAATATTAGCCACTTTCAGCTCTGAGGTAAGCAATCCTCAGGAGAATTCTTCAAGCCATAGATATTTGCTATCTCTCAAAGCCTACAGACCTTCTAACAAAAGCATAGTGGCACTGCTTTTCTTTTATGTTCCCCAAATCTTGACCAATTGCCTCCACAAATAGAATGTAACTCAAGCTCCATACCAAGGAGGTCTTGATATTATAGTTTCTCAATTTCACTTGCTTGAAATACAAGGGATAACTTAGAAGAGTGAATTTGGTAGTTAGTAGCAATGAATGCTATCCAAGAGTACATGCTTGATTCTCTTGGCATCCTTATATATCCTCCATAGAAAGTCAAAAACAGGGGCACCTGGATGACTCAGTTGGTTAGGTATCTGCCTTCAGCTTAGGTCCTGATCTCAGGGTCCTTGGATCAAGCCCCACATTGGGCTCCCTGCTCAGCATGGGGCTTCCTTCTCCCTCTCTCTGGTTCTCCCTGTTGCTTGTGTTCTCTCTTTTTCTCAAATAAATTAATAAAATTTTTTAAAAATCCCAAAATCCAAACCCAAACAAACAAAAAATAGTGAATTTCAAGAAACAATGTTGGAATACAGATTTGAAGTTTAAAAAAGACATAAGTAGACGATGTAGAGACTACATGTCATCTAAGAAGTTTTACATAATGACATTCAAATTCTGATTAAATGAAATGGAATTTTGTACTCTGTTTTCTTCTGTTAAAGGTTAACATCCCATTGGCCTAACTCTTTAATTCTAGATCTGTGGGGTCTAGATTTCCAGAAAATATGCTAGGACAATACCCTGAATTCAAAAAGTACTGTCTCCTAGATGACGCCAACCTCTATTTTAATAAGCCATTACTTTATTCTAAAGGTCACATGTTTCTGTATGTTAAGGTTCATATTAAGGTTGCAAAATATCATACTTATTCCATTGCCTAACATTTCTCACTGTGATGTGATTTCCTCACTCAGAAGCATCACTATGTATAATACTATAATAATTTACAGTAAATCAAACATAAGTCTGGGAGAAACCTGACTGGCATAGGAATAAAACTTAAGTCCAGAATGTGTTAACTTAATTGAGGACAATTTACTACCTTTTGCTTTCTGACAGAAATCTAGTATACTTTACTTAACATTAGGTTGCTGGCTAGTTCCAGTAAAGTATGGCCATACTGGAAGCTGAGACAAACTCGGCATTTGGCAGTGATGAAGTCGGCCTTGGTGAAGTGAAGACCTTTTTATCAAGTGATGTATGTTTTTCATTCTTATCTGTAGTCACTTAGTTTGAGAAACAAAATGACCATGCAATGAGGAGCCAAGGAAAAGTAGGTTTACTGAAATATACATAAAAGTGATGGATAATAAACAGCCTGCTGGGTAGTAAGGCCCCTTTGGTAAGCCCTCCTATGGACACACATATTAACTAGTCCTATTCTGAAAGTCAATTCACTGTGTTTTTCTATATTTTCATAATCAATTTTCTTATCTGTCCTTCCAAGTCCTTGATTATCAGAATAAGTGTTGGCTTCTTGCATCTAACCATCTCTATTTCCATGAAAAGTGGAAAATAAGATGCTCCAATATCATCTTATGTGGAAGATTTACTTTTTCTAATGTCCCTTAATTTAATCATCCCAAATGGAATTGTACTATGGTAATAGATCATTTTCAATATATGCTAGCTTATCATCCAGAACTTTCTGTAAAAGGGGCTCTTCTTTTCCTTACTCATTTAACTGATGGCCTAAACTTTTTATAGACATATATGTACATAGAGATAGGTACTGCACTGGTCAATAGTTGAACCACAGGGCCTATAAAGAAATTGCTATCCTGAAATTTACTTGTGTCTAAAGCAACTGCTCAAGCTAGACATCATACTGTCAATTATACTTAAGGAAGTGGTCTCTGTTATTTAGGACTCTGTGGCTAGATGTATCTAAAGCCACCTATTTCATTTTGGGCATTTCTGGTCACATGATCACATGTCACTGAAGAGTCATAATTCACCGTCTATTAGATCCTGGTAGAAATCCAAAGAGCTGATTTGTCAAAGATGTTACTTTCTTTTTCTTTTCTCTTATTTTTTTTTTGTTTGTTTTGATTTTTGTCTTTTCTTTTTTTATGTTTTAATTTAATTTAATTTAATTTAGGAGTGAGAGAAAGGGAGCAAGCATGAGTGAGGGAGAGGCAGAGGGAGAGGAAGAGAGAGAATCTCAAGAAGGTTTCATATCCAGCACAGGGCCCAATGTGGGGCTCAATCTCACCACCCTGAGATCATGACCTGAGCCAAAACCAAGAGTCCTATGCTTAACTAACTGAGCCACCCAACCACCCCAAAGACATTACTCTCTAAAGATGGAATGGCTGTGCTTCAAAATCTAGTGTCATTTCTGTCTAATGCAGGCTGCCATCATTATTGTTCAGCATCCCAGCTGACCACAGATATCTCAAGCACACAATATTACTGGGGCACATCAGTGAGTTGAGGAACAACTTATTCTTCAGGACAGATACCAGCTGTGTAGCCATTTCTTTCTTTGCATCTCACAAAAGGAGGTAAATTTTGAGCCAAAAACTAAATTAGGTCAAAGCAGAGTTCCAGAATGATACATATTTATTAGCAGTAGGTGATTCAAATCAATAAAGGGAATATCAGAAAGCAATAATGTTGATAAATTAGAAAGATAATTACAGTGACAGAACTTGAAAGAGGAGAAACAAAATATTTAGGAAGTCATTTAGTTTGAGTAGGATATATTAAGGTCTATAATAAAGGCCATAGCAATAATAATAGAGGAAATGAGATTCGATTGAGAATTTTCAACATGAAGAATAGTTTGGATTAGTGGCTGATTTGTTAGGAAAGAGAAAGGACTTGAGTTGATGCTCAAACTTCATGTTTTAGCAATTGGTTGAGTAAATGTACCCTTAACAAAAATATGTAATGGAGTAGAGTTTCTGCAAAAGGGATGAAAATGAGTAGAGTTAAATTTTTTAATGGGCTTATTTTGAGGTGAAGCCTGTGAGATAAAAAAGGCTGAAGCAAAAAATAGAAGCTTGAGCTACTGATTCAGAAGTCATAATATTTGGCTATTGGTAATTAAATCCACTGAAGCTGATAATGTACCCTTTAAAACTGAAAAATAGAACTATTGATGAACAACTATCATTTAGCAACAGACATATATGAATATTTGTCAGTTGGTCACCTCAGTCTATGAGGATCTATAGTGTCAAAATGTATTAATATTAATTTTTAAGACATTTATTTGAGAGACAAAAAGAGAGAGAGTACAAATGTATGAGCAGGGGGGGGGCAGAGCGAGAATGAGAAGGAGACTCCCCACTGAGCCAGGGACACTGACTTGGTGCTCAATCCCAGGATCCTGGGATCATGACCTGAGCCAAAGGCAGATGCTTAACTAACTTAGTCACCCAGGTGCTCTTCAAGATGTATTAATATTCATAAGAGCATGTCAAGATAATTTTGCTCAAGTCAATCATTTTATAACTTCATAAAGCTAAGTTTTCATGAGATTACATAATATATTCTAGACAAGAGTGGATAAAGCATAACTAGAACCTGATCTGTCTTGCTCCTAGTCTAGTGTTTATTTAATTATACCACTTGCCCTGCAAGTTAGCAGAAAGTCATATAGTCTTAGTGACTCTGAGTTCCAAGAAAAGCAGTGAAAAAGCATTCAGAAAAAGTGAATCAGGATGAAATAAAAAATCTAAGCAGACCAATAATGAGTAAAAAAATTAAATAAGTAATCAGAACCCACCTCATAGAGAAACCCTATAACTAGATAGCTTTACTGGTGAATTCTACCAAATGTGTAAAGAATTAGCACCAATCCTTCTCAAACTCTTCTAAAAAGAAATGAAGAGGGAATACTTCCAAACTTATTCTATGAGAATAGCATTGCCCTGCCATCCAAGTCAGATAAGGATATTATCAGAAAAGGATATTTGAGCCAACATCCTTGATGAACATGGGTGCAAAAATTCTCAACAAAATATTAGCAAACTGAATTTCAAGAACTCATTTAAAGAATTATACACCATGACCAAATGGGATATATCTTTGCAATATAAGGATGGTTCAACATATGTACAATAATAAATGCAATACATCACATTAAAAGGATGAAAGATAAAAATTGCATGATATTTTTACAATAGATATAGAAAATCACTTGATTATTGTGGGATAACCTAGCTTATCCTGAGAAATAAATACATTCATAAAGTAAATTTGGAAAACAGGTAAAAGTTGGAAGAAGAAAAAAATAACATCCATAGTACATTCACAAAGCTTTTATTTTTGGTGGCAGTTGATATGTTTGTTGTTGAAAATTCAGAAAAAAATTATCAAAAGAAAATAAAAAATAAAATCATTTATATTCCTACTTCCCAGACATAGCCACTGCTACCATGACATGTATCATGAAAATATGTGAATTTTTAAATAGTAGAGTTATAATTTGCATTTTTTATTGCCTGCATTAAAGATATATATAAAACAATGTATCTCAAAAAAAAACAGTGTATCTCAATACAATGTATCTTTTATTCTTAGTATGACAATATTATAATTTGTTTAATTTTTTATGAATTTTTAATTGTGAAAGCTCATTATATAAAATTGAGTGGCTTATTGTATTACATACTTACTCTATATATTTTTGGTATATTTGGGAAATTAGTTATTCTATTTTTATGTATGTTCTCTAGATGTTCTCCCAATGTATGGTTTAACTCCAAACTTTGGAGTTATGTAAAGTTATATAAAATTATATAAAATTTAGAGGATATGAAGTCTTTTATGTCATATATTTTTAAAATACTAAGAAGGTCTTTGGATTTTTTTTTCGTAAATTCTTCCCGGTTTCATAACTTTTTAAAATAAAGTTGCTCCACTGATATCCAGGATCTATAAAGAACTTCTCAAACTCAACACACACAAAACAGATGATCATGTCAAAAAGTGGGCAGAAGACATGAACAGACACTTCTCCAAGAAAGACATACAAATGGCTATCAGACACATGAAAAAATATTCATCATCACTAGCCATCAGGGAGATTCAAATTAAAACCACATTGAGATACCACCTTACACCACTTAGAATGGCCAAAATTAGCAAGACAGGAAACAACGTGTGTTGGAGAGGATGTGGAGAAAGGGGAACCCTCTTACACTGTTGGTGGGAATGCAAGTTGGTGCAGCCACTTTGGAGAACAGTGTGGAGATTCCTCAAGAAATTAAAAATAGAGCTTTCCTATGACCCTGCCATTGCACTTCTGGGTATTTACCCCAAAGATACAGATGTCGTGAAAAGAAGGGCCATCTGTACCCCAATGTTTATAGCAGCAATGGCCACGGTTGCCAAACTGTGGAAAGAACCAAGATGCCCTTCAATGGATGAATGGATAAGGAAGATGTGGTCCATATACACTATGGAGTATTATGCCTCCATCAGAAAGGATGAATACCCAACTTTTGTAGCAACATGGATGGGACTGGAAGAGATAATGCTGAGTGAAATAAGTCAAGCAGAGAGAGTCAATTATTATATGGTTTTACTTATTTGTGGAGCATAACAAATAACACAGAGGACATGGGGAAATGGAGAGGAGAAGGGAGTTGAGGGAAATTGGAAGGGGAGATAAACCATGGGAGACTATGGACTCTGTAAAACAATCTGAGGGTTTTGAAGGGGTGGGGGGTGGAAGGTTGGGTGAGCCTGGTGGTGGGTATTATGGAGGACACGTATAACATGGAGCACTGGGTGTGGTGCATAAACAATGAATTCTGTTACGCTGAAAAGAAATTAATAAAAAAATAAATTAAATAAAATTGCTCCATCCAATTACAACAAAAAAAAGAAAGAAAGAAAATGACTTGATAAAATACATATTTTCATGATAAAAATCGTCAACTGATTTTGTATAAAAGGAAGATACCTAAACATAATAAAAGCCACATGTGACACACTCACAGCTAGTGTTCTATTCAACAGTAAAAACTGAAAAGATTATTCCTCTAAGATCAGAAAAAAAAGGATGCCCATTCTCACCACTCTTATTCAAAATAGCACTCAAAGTACTAGCCAGAGCATTTAAGTGAGACAAAGAAATAAAAAGGCATCCAAATCTGAAAGGAAGCAATAAAATTTATTTATTTGTAGATGATATGATCTTATACAGAAAATCCCCAAGAGTCCCCAAAATGCTGTTGGAACTAATGAATTCAGTAAAGTTGAAGGATATAAAATCAACATATAGAAAAAGTCAGGTTTCTATACTCAAATAACAAAACATCTCAAAAAGAAAAAAAACCTATCCTATTCATAATAGCATCAAAATAATAAAATAAATAGGAATATATTTTAATTAAGGAAATAAAAGATCTGTATAATAAAATGTGTAAGACTTTCATGAAAGAAATGGAAGCTATGAACAAGTGGAAAGACATCCTTTCTTCATGAATCAGAAGAATTAATATTTTTAAAACATTTATACTTCCTAAAAGCCATTTACAGATTTAATGCAATCCCTATTCAAATTCCCAATGGCACTCTCCACAGAAACAGAATAAAAAGCAATTATAAAGTTGTATGGAACCACAAAAGATCCCAAATGGCCAAAACAATCCTGAGAGAGAAAAACAAAGCTGGAGACATCACACTTCCTGATTTTAAAGTATACTACAAAGCTATAGTAACTAAAACTGTATGGTACTGGCATTAAAATAGACACATAGACAAAGAGAACAAAACTGAGAGCTCAGAATCAAATAACTTTGTTTACAATCAACTAATATTCAACAAGAGAACCAAAACACCAAATGGGAAAAAGACATTTTCTTTGATAAATTGTGTTGGAAAAACGGGTTAAACATATAGCAAAATGAAATTGGGCATTTGTTTTACATCACTCACAAAAAGTTAATTAGAAGTGGATCAATAACTTAACGTAAGACCTAAAAACATAAAACTCCTAGAAGAAAACACAGAGAAGAAAGTCCTTGTCATTGATTTTGGTGTTGGATATGAGACCAAAAGCTCAAACAACAAAAGCAAAAATCAGTAAGTGAGACTAGATCATAGATCATATTTAAAAGCTTCTGCATAACAAAAGAAATAATAAGATGAAAAAAAAACTTACAGAATGAGAGGGCATTTTTGCAAATCATACTGGATGAGGAATTAACATCCAAAATATATAATTCATACAACTCAAAATCAGCAACAAAAATAATCAAATTTTTAAAATAGGTAAAGAACTAAATAAATATTTCTCCAAAGAAGACATATAAATGACCAATAGGAACACACACACACACACACACAAAACCTTAACATCACTAATCATCAGAGAAATGTAAATCAAAGGCAAAATGAGATACTATCTCATACCTCATACCTGTTAGAGCCATGCCTACCGTCAAGAAGATATAAAAAGTGCTGGCAAATATATGGAGAAAAGGAACCTTTGTACACTATTGGTGGGAATGTAAATAGGTTCAGCCATACAGAAAACAATATGGAAGCTCCCCCCAAAAGTAAAATAGATCATATGATCCAGCTGTTCTACTTGTATATAGCCAAAGGAAATGAAAACAGGATATCAAAGATATATCTGCACCATTATTCACAATAGTAAAGATACAGAAATAAACTGTCTTCCAAAAAGTGCATAAAATGTGCAATATACATATTCATATATATGTTATATATATGATATGCATACACATATGCATACACATATGCATGGGATAGTATTCACCCACAAAAAAGGACATCCTGCCATTTGTTATAACATGGATAGACCTTGAAGATATTATGCTAAGTGAGACAAGTCCAACAGAGAGACACAAATAATACAATGATATCAACTACTATATATCAAATGCTGTATGATATTAAATACTATATCAAATACTATAATGATATTATAGGTGCAATCCTAAAAAAAAAAACAAGCTAGTAATAGGACAGATTTTTTTTTTTCAAGATACAAACTTAAAATGAATAGTAAATAAGCTCCGGAGGCACAATATCATTAGTATAGATTACAATATTGTAATAGCATCCTCAAACATGATAGAGTAGGTAGCTAGCTAGATGTGATCAGAGAATGGGATTGTTCCATTGTTGAAAAAGACAGAAACAGCCAACCACCTCCAGAATGCAAGCAGCTGGTAAAAACCATCAAGAATATGCTGTACTCTTCCCTATAAGCGCTGCCCTAAAGTAACCTCTAACTTCATTATAATACATTTACATCGTGGTTTTGACCCCCTTTCGGAGGATGACTGCCATGAGAGTTCCAACAAGGACTACATAAGGCTAAAATCTCTCCCCACCCAACCAATGGGAGGAGTCCCTTAGAAGATTGGAGGCAATCTCAGTCAGAGACCCATAATCCTTGCAGTTATTAAAAAAAGAAAAAAGAAAAAAAAGAGCTGTTGCCACCTCCACCCACTCTCCTTCTCTGAGAGTGAACTTTCGCTTTGACCACTGTTAAATTCTTGCTTGCTTAAGAGTTTGGCTCTGAATTCTTTCTTGGTGGAACTCAAGAACCTGAGGCCAGGGAACAGAACTATCTGCTAACAAACGTGCTTAGAGAGTACATCTTAATTATTTTAATCACTAAAGAGAGAGGACAATTATGAGGCACCATTAGAGGTGCTAATGATCACCGCAAGGGCAATTTTACAATATATAAATGCATCAAATCACAATGTTGTAAATGTTAAATTTATAACAATGTTATATGTCAAATATACTTCAATTGTTTATTTATTTATTTTTAAACTAAAAGGATGTTCACAATGATGGTGCAGCTAAAAAGCAAACCACAGGCCTAAATTGGGGTCACTTAAGCCAAGTAATTGATTTGGGACTTAATACCTAACCTTAATTGCACTTTATACCTTCTCCAGAAATGTAGTCTTAACTGGTCGGTCAGGTATTTTCTGATAAGCACCAATGAGGTAATCTGTCACATGGGCCCTTCCACAGTCTTAAGCAAGTTAAAGTTCTCTGAATAAAACTTCCTGCCCTTGCCCCTCAGGGAATCTGACCTTCCTGAAACAATTCTGTCTTTCCATTGGCTAATAATATCTTGTCCTCCCCTCCCCTCCATAAAAACCTTCCATTTTGTGAAACTCCTTGGAGTTTACTTGATAGGATTCTGTTCCAGTTCATGAATCATTTAATAAAACCAATTAGATCTTCATATTTATTTGGTTGCGTTTTGTTTTT
This sequence comes from Mustela nivalis, assembly GCF_964662115.1. Taxonomy (NCBI): domain Eukaryota; kingdom Metazoa; phylum Chordata; class Mammalia; order Carnivora; family Mustelidae; genus Mustela; species Mustela nivalis. Next base: position 135,381,912 of record NC_139023.1, on the reverse strand, counting down.
TTCAGCAGTACCCAAATTAAAACTAATCACCTATGACCACTGTCCACTTTTAACCCATGCTAACTCCTTTATCATTTTATTTATTTCTTCCCCCGTGGACTTATTTATTTTCAGTCTTTAACAACATAAATACATAATTTTATTTTCCATTTGGGTTATACCTAAGTGCCTCAGTGCTTAGAGCTGGATATATCTTTTCACTTTAACCTGTACTTATTCCTAAAGGACTAAAGTATTTGCTGAAGCTGCAATTCAGTAATACCATATTTTTTTAAAGTTAATTTACTGAGAAAACATTCAGAAACATATTTTTTTTTCTTTTTTAAGAGACTCCTTTATTCGTTTGTTTCTATTCATTCAAAATAATTTTCTTTGTTTATGACAGATGGCTTAGGGACACCAATCATATTTCTGCAATAACAAGCCACAGAATTTAAGTCCCAGTTCAATAACCCACGGAGTGAACTATAAGGTGGTTCTTCAAGCTCTTAAGGTTGTTGTCAGCATGATTGCACATTATATTGGAAAAACTGGTTTATAAGGTGAAAAAATGCTACAAAAGGAAGGACCGGATACTATTTCTATTCCCCTGTTCTTTGCGTTTCTTCCAATGCAGCTATTTTTCCTATAAGTCAATAAAGTACCACCTTTATCTCTCAGTATAAAGAACACTTTCAGGGATGCTGTTAGTGTATGTTTCTAAAACACCAGAGAAAGGATTAAGTCACACAGGAAAAAGAGTGTGGCTCAAGAACTGAATTTATCCATGTTGAGAAAAACATTTTGAAGGGCATCAGAAAGCAATGATTTATCAGATATTCAAGGTCAGCTTTTTGCCTGCAGGGTAGAAGCAATTTATGCATATCATTAAATTTGTTTACATTCTGTTCTGTTTGTCATGTCCTCTCACAACGTCCTTATACTGGTTTTATGCTGAGAAACCTGTTGAAATTGTTAAATATACAGATTGCTGACTTCCAGAGATTCTGGTGGAGTGGATTCAGGGTGGGGACCAGAAGTCTATATCATTGATCTGCCCCAGATGACTCCAATGCAGCCAGTAGATGAACTAGGAAACAGAGTCCTATTATAGTTACCTTAGAGTCTGGTCTTAGTAAAATCATAAAAATAGACCTAAATTTTATTTACGACTCAGTTTATGGATTTAGGACAGTTATGAGACCTACTTATTTTCGCACAATTCCTATACTAGTCTATAAAATTTGCTGAAGTACTTTGTTTCTCTAAGGGACCTGACTCAAATAGCATCATTACAACTGCTTCCTCCACCCCAAATTTTATCTCTTCAAAAATCCTTGTTATCTGAATTAGACCCATCATGCCCAAAGTTCTTATTTATTAAATGTTTCCTTTGTGTTATAGTAAGTGAAAGTTGAATTTTGAGAATGTATTTTCAAGAAATAATTTTTTTTTTCAACATATAGTTCATGTTTTGCTAGAGTTTCCTCAACTACCCTGTGGACAATGTGCTTAGTATTTACCATATCCTGTAGTGTTCATGTGGAATTGGCTTTCATGCAGTGTTAGGAGATACATACGAATGACCTCATTAACGATTTGGGTGAAAAGAGCAAGGAATATATCTTTAATCTAATCCTTTAGTTTTTTGCACAGAACCTATGAGTTTTACATCACACTGACTTGGGGAGGAAGAAGTCTGTTGTAATTTACAGAGCGTTTCCAATATTAAATCTTCTGAGAGGCAGTTATTATTGCCAATCTCATTTTACAATAGAGAAACCTGCCTCAAAAGTGATTCTCTGGAAAAGCTCAAACCAAATCCTAACCCACCACTTCTTTTATTGATTTTGCCCACAGTGAGTATCCCTGTTTGGGGGTGCAGGTGTTTGGGGCTAGCAGCCTCTTTCCTTCCTTTCTTTGCTTTCCTTTTCCATGAGTCCAGGAAACTCATTTGCAAATACATGTCCCCACATTCTTCCATCAGAAAAGGAAATGATAATATAAATGGGATATTCTTAACTGAGTTAGGGAAGATTAGGTCTTTACAATTCTAATTTTTCTTAAATATCCTTCCCGGGATATCCATCTTTTCCACAGCTTTATTCCTGAGCGGTACCCAAAAGGACTACTACAAACACATATGCTGTGCAGTGTTTAGGGCACAAATCTGTATAAGAAGAAACTTCTGTGTAAGTTTTAGTTTTTTAGTAGATTTTTTAGTAAATTGTTGCCTTTGCTTACACAAGACTTAATTAAAGATGTACCACTAATAGCTAATTGGGTCACTAGGTCATAACTTAAAAATAGAAAAATATCTAACTTAATTTAAAATATAGTCAAGATATTATCCATAAAAGAATGGATAGGAAGTAATGTAATTTGAAGTAGGTTGAGTACAGCTTGAAATCAATTAAGAAGAGTTAAAGGTGTGCCTGGGTGGCTCAGTGGGTTAAAGTCTCTGCCTTCAGCTCAGGTCATGATCTCAGGGTCCTGGGATCGAGCCCCACATTGGGCTCTCTGCTTTGCAGGGAGCCTGCTTCCTCCTCTCTCTCTCTCTGCCTGCCTCTCTGCCTACTTATGATCTCTGTCTGTCAAATAAATAAATAAGATCTTTAAAAAAAAATAAAAGAGTTAAATACTTATAGATTGCATTGATTCTCTGGACTGTCAATTAAAAAAACAACAATTGGGGCGCCTGGGTGGCTCAGTGGGTTAAAGCCTCTGCCTTCGGCTTGGGTCATGATCTCAGGGACCTGGGATAGAGCCCCACATCGGGCTCTCTGCTCGGAAGGGAGCCTGCTTCCCCTCCTCTCTCTCCCTGCCTTTCTGCCTACTGTAATCTCTGCCTGTCAAATAAATAAATAAAATCGTAAAAAAAAAAAAAAAAAAAAAAGCTGAAAACTGGATCTTGCATTTTCCTGAATAAAAACACTCCTAAAATCCAAATGTTTCCACTTAAATAACTACAAATAAAAACAGTACCCACAATCATTTAATCCCAAACATTTTATCATATATAGAGAAGCTGCCCACCTTGACTAAATTAATCTCTACTGTATGCTATGACCTTTCCTATCACTTTTTATTATGAGATTGTCCTTAGTGAAATTTTTTTGATGTGCCTATACCTTTCAAACTGCGGGGGGGAGGGGGGGAGAAGAACCTAAAGGAAAAGGTCACAGCACGGCACGGTATGCAGCTCCAATTTCAAGGGAATATGAAATTCGGATACTGAGTAGCTCTGGATCGCTTCCATGAAGTTGTCAGGAGAAAGCTGCAGCCTTTAATGATCACAGGCCTCTATGTTCAATTGAGTGTGACTCGATGAAGCAAGAATTCAAACTGAGTCTCCATGGCGAATTGTCTGCTGATTGAGATGTAGCTCAGTGAGAGGAAAATATTCCCAAGGGACTGTGATTCTATTGAGAAAGCAGGATCAAAACCTGATTTCAGGTTTCGGAGTGCACTTCAATTTAGGTCCAGTGTAGGATTCTAATTCAGTAAATAAGGAAAGAATGGGTTGAAGTTTTTAAAGTGTTTTCCTTTTCTTGTTTATTAGATATTCCAAATATTGCTGAGGAACTATTTTTTATTTCACAAAACCTCCAAAAAACTTACCTTCACTTCAGTAAATCATGATCTTTATCAGCTTCTTATCCTCTATTATACCTAGATTTTCAAATAGTACATATTACTTAAGTCAAAATAGATCAATTTGTATTGAAATAAAAGCAGGCCAAAAAGTATAATACTATCCAAATTATTTTTTGTGCATATGTAATAAAACTGCATTTTATCACACAACCTAAGTATTGGGTTACAAAATGCTCTGAAGAATATTTAAGCAGGAGCTATATAGAAGTCATGTGATCCAACCCATCCATTTCACAGATGAACAAATTGAGAGTCCATAGTATACTCCAACTGGCACATTAGCATGTCCAACATACTTCTCTCTTTTTCTCTTTTTAATAAGAACTCTCAAGGTTAATAATGAATAATTTTGTGATTATATGATAAAACTTCTTTCCTTCTAGTGTGAAAGTTCATTGAAGATTTCTCTGATTTCTCAGATCATATTTCTCTGCTTCTTAATATTTACTATATCAACAGTATGGCTATATCATGGGTCCTAAATTTATATTTGTTCTGTTAAGTTACTGGGAAAAACAAATATAAAACCTCATAACTCCAATTTCAAATTATCACTAGAGAATCTTGTTAGAACACCTAGATTCAGTTTTCATCAAATCCTGCTAGAGGACTGGACTACATAGTATAAAAACTATTACTAGCATTCCAAATTTGAAGCTACAAAAGCGGAGCAGTGGGTTAAAATGAGTTCAAAATGTACACAAAAGGGAAATTACAAATCTTTTCTTCAGCTGTATATGTTCCTTGTGATTTTTACTTCTTTGTAGACAAAGCTGCTATTTTTTTAAACATACCTAGACATAAGCACAACAATTTGCATATAGAAGGCGCTCCCTCAATAGTAAATTTAGTACTCTAAATTTAGATATGTAATAAATATTAGAATTTTAAAAATTATGACTTTACTTTTATTATCTCATTTTCAAGGTCACTGTCATTATCTTTACTAACATATAAATTAGAAATAAACTTCCATATATCTATTAAAAATCTATGTATATTTGTGGATAACTGTATCAAGTCAGCATGTATGTAAGTGTTGAATTGCTATTTTGTAAACCTGAAAATAATATCACACTGTTAATTTTTTTTAAAAGTGTGTGTGTGTGTATATGTATGTATACATACACACACACATACAAATGTATATATATATGTGTGTGTGTTTAAAAAAATCAGCATGTGGGAATATATGTATGAAATAAAAATATGTAGCTCAAAATAGTGTACAGATAAAACATAGATGAAAAATCAGTGGATGTGAAATGCATACAATTTTTGGTGTTCAATGCAGATGTAGGATCTATACAAAAAAAAAAAAATTGTCTTTAAGCCTACAACTGACCCCTCTTCACAATATTTATGTATGTAATTTCTAGTGTTATTCTTAAAGTGATCACAGTACCAATTTAGGAGAGTAATAAATTTTAAAACATCTGATGTTCTTTTTACATTGAATGCATTTTGCACTTATAGAAATATATTGCTAAGAAAGAACTACTCAAGACTCAGTAGGGGACAAAATTCTTAGGTGACAAAAATTGGGTAAAAAATTCCCCATGTACCTTTCCTGCATCATTGCTTAAACCTTTTTAATGAAAAACTATGAATTTTAATCAGAAAGTTTAGTAGATGCAAATCAAGAAAATGAAAATTAAAAAAGCAGTTAGAATAACATTGTTACATAGGTACTAAAATAGCAAGGTGATTAAAAAAGTTTCTTAGTATTCCACAATAGATAAAGAGTTGCTCAATTATTGACAGATACCCATACAGCAACTCACATTTTAATAAGATTTAAATGCCTAATGGCTGTCTTTGGTAGAGCCAAAGTGGTACCTTACCTAGTTAAATTCCTTTAAACCCAATAAAACTCAAAATTGCATTAATTTTCTTTGATAGTCAATGTATTTGAAAAATGGAATGATTAGACACTCATTCTCAAATTGTAATTGTGCCAAAAACAAAAGAGCAAAATTTCACAATTAACATTTCCTATTATTTAAAATTACTCACTTTTCCATTCCTTGCCTCTAATTCAGGTGATTATATTAGTATTTTTATTAATTCCAGAATTAATACCCCCAAATTTATTTTCACATTGGTTTAAATCTTAGTTTAGAGTTTTAAGAGAGTCATAAAATTATATTACATAGCTCAAAAAAAAAAAAAAATCAATATGTGAGGCAGAAGTTCCAGAGTGACATATTGTTATATAACTACTGAATTTGTTTCTGTTTCTAATCATGTGTGCCAGAAATTTCATCAGTGACTTCATTCCCAGTTATAATTTAGCTATGCACATGAACATCCTAAATCTTAATCTTTACATAACAAAAGTCATTATGAGAGAAAGATCCCTGCTTTGAGCATAAAATTACAATTTTTACATGAAAATCTAATACTTATAATTAATAGTCAATCATTAAGCAGATAAATAAGTATTTTTATAAGGGAAAATACAGTGTTTTCTAAAAGACAAAATTGTAACTGATTTTTATAGCTAGATGTAATCATTAGGAGAAATATTAAAAATATTTATACTTAAAAGTATTTATAAATGATAGCTTTGGGCCAGAATGATGGTTTTATCATAAGTATAACACTAGCTTAAAAAAAAAAATCAAAACTCAAAAAACCTTATAAATGGCTTGCCTGGGAATGGAAGACATTAAGAATTAGGTCTGAGACTAGAATGCAGAATCAATTTTAAGTATGACCTAATAAAGTACAAATTCCCAGTATCTTTCAATATTTCATTGTGTCTACTATCCACTGGTTTCCTTTTTTTTTTTTTAATAGGTAGAAGATTATTTATTTGCATTTTTTTTTAATTTTTAAATTTTTTATTTTTTATAAACATATATTTTTATCCCCAGGGGTACAGGTCTGTGAATCACCAGGTTTACACACTTCACAGCACTGGTTTCCTTCTAAGGTGGTTGTTGTTGTTTGAACCTTTTTGTTTTTAATACTTTTGAGACATAAATAAAATATACCAATCTTACATGATACACCCATGTATTTGTCATCAAGATCAAGATGTATACTCTTTCCAGGAGGATTCTTCATTTCCCTTCATCTCTTGAACCTTCAACTTTTCCTTACTCTAAGGTGACAATAATTTTGACTTTTATCACTCATTTGGTTAGTGTTGCCTCTTTTGGAATATTTTATAAATGTGAACTTAGAAAGAGTACTATTTTGTCTGACTTTTTTTGCTCAGCATTATGTCTATGTTATTTTGTGTATCCTTTTTTTTTTTTACATTTAAAAAATTGAAAAAACTGTGGTCAACCTAGCAGAACACTCTAGAACAATTATTGCCAAGCAGACCGTTTTATAGTATGTAGAAGTGGCTGTGCCTAGCTCAGACACAAGTTATGGACTTTTCTGGGAAGGATGTAACATTAGACAAAATGGTTCTTTAGTTGAGGCAATCTCCAAAGAAGGTGTCCACTGAGTATACCTCATACCACTGGGCAACAAGTCCTTCCTTAAAGAGAAATCTGAGTGGTACATCTCGGTGTCTACCACAAATGATCATTTCTGCTCTATGATACTTTCCCAACATCATCCTCATGGCTTCCTAGCTCATCTGATGAGTTCTCAAATCAATCCCCTCCTCAAAAAAATAAAAAAATAAAAAAAATAAAAATCCACCAAGCTTAACTGAATCCATTTGCTCAATTCCAATGTTAAAAGGAGTTAAGATCCATGTTAAGTTCATGGAAATATTTGTTAAAATAATTGCATTTGTTAAAAGAATTGTATATATTACAGTGCAAAAAAGAAATATCTTTACCCATATCCATCGACCACATCCTCATCAATTTTTACATTTTCATTTACTCTCAGAAAATACATGATTTTTAGGCATTAGAACACCCAGCCATAAGTAAAATATAAAATGAAACAAACAAACAAACAAAGAAAAACAATAACAAAAACAAAACAAAAAACGAAAAACGAAAAAACAAAAAACCTACACTCTCAGTTTCAAATATCCTTCTTCCCTAACAAGGTCTTCCTTTCCCTTGGGAAGCCTGTAGGTATCAAGGCACATGATCCCTTTTTCTATATATCACCTGTGGTAATCTGGGACTGCTGAACTGCCATTTCTTGTAGAAAATGCCACTTTGATGCTTACAACCTATACCTTGGCTTCTTATCTAAATATACATGCCAACATTGTTCTGCTGCTATCAGCCTGCCTCTAAGAACAAGGATCTCTTGTGTGGAGTTCTTTTCAAAATAGCCCATGGCTGATCTTAATTCACATGGTCTGTCTGGCCCCTGGATCCTTAAGCATTCTTTCTTGATCTGTCCCAAAACAGATGTCAAGCTAGAGATTTCAAAAGTGAGTCAGATATTGTTCCCTGAACTATTCCATCTCCAATGCATTCATGCCAAAGTCCACAAATAGTTATCTTGAACTTTCCTTCATGTAGCTTAAAGTGATATAGATTTATCTCCCAAAGCACAGTAGGCAGGTAATTCCTCTGAAATAAATCCATGCTCTATAATCTCCACAAATTTCGAAACTACTTATGTTCTGAGTTGGATAAGAAACTAAAGGTCATAAACCAGTTTCAAAATATTTTATCAAGTATGACTTAGGGGGTGGAGCACTCATCTTACCTTTCCACAGGAATCCACTGGGATCTCTGACCAAGCTTTTAACAACAGAAAAATTCTCACTTAACATATTTGCGTATACAGAGTGTCTTTTCCCAGCTCTGGCAATTCAACATAATCCTTACATTGTTCTTCTGCAGAAGAGGAAAAGTCAAGTCAAGAGAAGAGAATGACGTAGGATTTCACAAAAGGAAAAGGTAAAAAAAAATTAAATTCCAAAATAAATGTCATATAAATATTTTGATGGTTCTATATCTCTTGTATAAATACCTAAATGTAGTGTGCCTACTATATACCATGTAATTTGTTCTATCTGACCCTACACTATCCTTGAAATGTGGTCCAATAAATATCTCCATTTATAGGATGAGGAAACTAAGGATCCAAAATTTGTTAAAGTTCCATAGCAAGAAAATGGTGGGTCACATTTCAAATTCAGGTCTATCAGCGTCCAGAGACCAAGCATTTTCAAGGACATTTTTCTAGTAAGGACTTGTCTTTGATTGTCAATAAAGAGAGAAGTTAAAGATCCTGCTTAATCTACTTACATTCACTTATATATCTAGGTTATTAGAGTCAATTTTTAGCTTCAATGGAACTCCTATCATACCGGTAACAAATGTTCAGTGTCTGCAGGAAAAAAAAAAAAAAAAAAAATCCAAGATTGAAATGGGCAAATTCAAAGAAGATTCTTTGGGTGATAAGACAGATCTCAGTATTAATGATTCTACAACACAGGTATTAAATCATAGTTTGTGTTTATTCTAATAGGTGGAACTTAATATATATGTGTATATATATGATATATATCAATGTATATTATAGAACAGAGATATATGTGTGTGTGTGTGTATATATATACACATATATATGTGTGTGTGTATAGTAATTGTATAACATTATGTGTATATATGTATTTATATAGAAGGACAGTAGAGGGAGAGAGAAAGAAGACATACACATATATAAAAATGATGCAGGGGTGTCTAGGTAGCTCATTCAGTTCAGTGACTGACTTGATTTTGGCTCAGGTCATAATTTCATGGGTTGTGAGATCAAGCCCCATGTGGGGCTTTACACTTAGCAGGAGTCTTGTTGGGATTCTCTGCCTTTCCTCTCCCTCTGCTCCTCCCCCCATTCACACATTCTGTCTAAAGTAAATAAGGATAAAATCTTTAAAAAACTCTATATTTGCACAAGAAATCAGAACACAAAACTGATGATAAGCAACATTATTTAGATTGGTTAAATGAACAGGAAAGTGGTGTTTATTTAGACCACCTCTAAGTAGCCAGTGATTCTAGCCACAGTAAATATGTTTTAGGGACTTACTATATAATGAGTGAATAATAGAACCATTCTCAGTCTTAATGGAGTTTATACTTTAGGTTCAACACCCAAACAAGTTAAAATTAAGTATGTTGGTTTAGGTGCATGCATGATGGCTGCCTCCTCAATGCTTACCACTTAACTCGTGTTAGCAATTAAAGATAATTAACAAACCCTCTGTTTCAAACAACTGTAATTGCACTTACTATATAAAACTTAATACTTTCCAAAATATTTAGCATTTTACTTTGTATTCCTTCTGTGAAGAGCCAGTCTTAGGTTAGAGAGGAGATTCCCTCAGTAGGCAAATAATTCCTTAAGGTGAATCTACAAAATGAACATTTAGTGACTAAGGACTTTCAGTTCATTTAGATCTATGGTCAAGTGTCAGGTCCTTGAAGAGGTCATCCCTAGTCAATGCATCATCCTCACCCCTGCTTTATTTTATTTTTTTTTTCATAACACATATTGCTACCTGCTATTGCTACAGAAATGTATGTATTTTCACTTGTTAATTTTATTCTAGGCTACCTACCATATTTTAAAGTAGTAACTCATGATATAGTCAAGTCTAGGTTCTAGATGCCTTTTCTTCCTTTTCATATAAAGGTATAAAATATTACCAAGGTGGGGTCTCTCTTCTGTTATTCTCTGTGTTAGTGTATCCAAGCCAGTGTATCTGGCCTAAACATACCTATTTATAAAATAATGAGAAATTGGAAGACCTGTGAATGATTTAAGTTTCTCTGCTGTAAGTTTTACTCAATAGATCTTATTCTCTATTTGAAGATCGTATTGCTAGTGGTGTGTGTATCTGTCTATTTTGCTCAAATCTATTAAAGATTTACTAATAGCAAAAAGATGCATGAGCACTAAATTGAAGAAGAAGATTAGAAAATAAAGGTAACATTTTTTATTTCTTTACAGAACGGGCAAAATGTGAGCATAGTTTTAGACTTTTGTATGACTAAATTTTTCTTAGAAATGCATTGCAATTCACTCTAATCCCATTCATTAAGCTCCTGCTGCTCAAATAAACTCAGTCATACTATGTACTTGAAGGAAGAGCTCCCTCAAGAGGATTTTTTTTTTTAGAATAGTATCTTCAAGATGTTAATTAGTGTCATCTCAGAAAACTATGAGCAAGAAAATCAGACAATGTAGATTAAACAGATTTCATGGTCTTAAAAATTTCAAAACATCTATGTTAGATTTAAAACACATCTGCATATTCTTTGATCAGATTTCATGGAAAGAAGGAATCTAACCATCCTCCTTTAAATATGAGCTGGCCTAAACAACTCAAATTAAACCAGTAGTATGAGGTGGAAATGATGATACTTGATGTCTGCTAGGTCATAAAAGCTGCTAGGTCATGTAGATTTCACTGATACTCTCTTTACTCTTTGCGTGGCCATCTTTGAATTATGGCCACCATACTATTCAAACACCAAACAATCATACGGGAAAGCCATATGTTGGTGTCCCAGCAATAGCTGCAACTGAGCAACCAGCTGACAAACACATGAACTATGAGAGATACCATCTAGTAAAAGTAAAGGTTGTTCTAGTTCCCAGCCTGTGCCCAGATCCAGCTGATGCCCATTGAGCTGTCCTTTTCTTAAGTCGCAAACAAAATTAATTCATCATAGATTTAAACATTAACTTTTAGAGTGTTTTTTCAGCAATAAATACTAGAATTTCCTTCCATTAGCCAATGATAAATGAACTTCATGGGAGGAATAAACTATACACTGACTTCTGAAATTATTTTCTCAGATCTTTTTCTATAAGCATTGCATTTGAATAGTGTGCCCACTTTGGGCAATGTTTAGCATCTGTCTATATTTTTCTCAGAAATTTTTTAATTCAACACTTTTTTAATTTGAACTTTTGCATAGTGCTATTCAGGATATTTATCTTACTATGTCTGGTTTTTCTTTTGTAATTGTTGAGAACTAAAAGACAAAAATATTGCACTCTCCTATCGAACCATAACTACCATTGAACAGAATATATATATATATATATATATATATATATATACCTATAGACAGAGAGATATAGATATAGATATAGTTCTTTATTTATTTATTTATTTATTTATTTTGCTAAATTGGAATTAAAATTGACAAGTTGCCTTACTTTGTTATTCTGATTTATGAGAGAATAATTTATGGGCAAAATAATTCAAGAAATTCTCAGACACTATATTTTAAGTAAAAACATTCTCAGTAGAGCTGGCTATTTGAAGAAATTCCATGAAAATTTTGTCTTCTCTCAAAAACTATTTTTTTCCATCTCTATAAAAGCTCACATCACATTCCCTTATTCATATAATTTCAGTCTTTTTTTTTTTAAAGATTTTATTTATTTTATTTGACAGATAGAGATCACAAGTAGGCAGAGAGGCAGGCAGAGAGAGAGGGAGGAAGAAGCAAGCTCCCTGCTGAGCGGGGCTCGATCCCAGGACCCTGAGATCATGACCTGAGCCGAAGGCAGAGGCTTTAACACACTGAGCCCCCCAGGCACCCCATCATATAATTTCAGTCTTATTCTCCTTTGGTTATCAGCAAGTTTCTACCTTCACATTTATATATGTCCATGAAGGTATATGTATTTCTTTCTTCTGCCTCCCTTCTTAAGTTCATTTCTTTTGAAAATGGAATACCCATAGTGCATTGCCATTTTCCAATCTTGATTTCCATTTCACAAACTTACAGGGATAACAATAAAATAGTATTTACTCTTCTGTTTTAGAGTCTCAATTTAAGCCTACTTGTTACTCATCCTTACTGTGTTGTATTACAGATACTGAATCCATAAATACACTAAAACAATAACATCTTTAAGCCATGGTTCTGAAATACAATTTCAACTCACAGATGATATTTTCCAAAAGAGATACCTCCTTCTACAATTTTTCTTCTGTAGTCCCATGGCTCTAGAATAATGTGTTATGAGGTTGAGGGAAAGATTCATTAGATTTATTGGGTTTCTAGATTTAAGACAGAGTAACAAAGCAAAAACACTACTAATTGGTTTTATGTTTTTCTTTCTTTACATAGTCATCATCCTACCTGTATTCAAATGCAATTATAACATTTTAACAGTTTTTATATCTGTGCAAATTCTTTATGAATATATATACAATTCCTTTTTAAAAAGTATCAAACTTAGGCAAAAATTCTTTTATTAATAACAGGGGCAACTTTTATCTCCACGCTGTTATTTTTGTAGAGCATCTATGAATAAAACAGGAATAAAACATACTCTGAAGGAACATAGAACTAATTATTAAAATCAAGATAATAAATTAAATTTTATGGTAATTCAATAATTAGCTGAATCTGAATGTAGGGGAAGATATAATTATAATAAAACATGTATAGGATCCCAAAATAATAATCTAACATTATTTTTTCAGTTTTTAAAGCATATAAAATATTTTTCTAGAAGATTTCTGAATATAAGATATTTACTTTAAGAAATATTTATTTGATATCTATTCTAACAGTTTAGACAGAGGAATTGTAACATTGAATAGAAAAAAAAAAGTTACCATCCTTAGAATTCATTATAGTAAAAGCTATAGACATTATATGTGTAAATGGGAAACAAATAATATAATTTCAGGAACAGTTAAGTGCTAAGAAAAAAATACGTTAAAAATTAATGAATGATCAAGAGCTAGGTTGGCAATTCTACATGGGGTGGGGAAAGAAATAGACTATTTAGATGGAAAATAAAGCCCATTATAGTAGTAGTAATAATAATAACAATAATTAATAATATTTGAACTTACACTTGAAAAATATATGAAACCAAGCCATGTAACAACCCAGACAAAGCATTCTAGACAGAAGGAAAGGCATTCAAAATGCTCAGAAAAGAGAGTAATCTTGAATACTGAAGAAACCAAAGAACAGCAAGTCTTGGCTTCAGAAGTAGAAGGAAAGAACCAAGAACCATGCTAAACCAAGCATGATGTTGAGTACAAAACCCACAGTCAGAAGATCTCAACTAAATCTTGCTTCATTATTTCATAACACTAAGCAATTTATTTAGTCCCTGTAAACAGTTATTTAACCTATCAGAGTGGACTAATAGTACACCTGTCTCCTAGAATCACTGTAAATATTGAGTGACTAATATACCAAAGATCCTCAGAAGACACTAGGAGTTGTAGGAAGGTCTTCCTCTGCTGCACTTGTGGTAGATGAGGTCAAAGAGTCAGGTAGAACAAGATTACACCTCACCTTGTAGGCCATATGAAAAGTTTGAGTTTTATTCCAAATGTAATGGGAACACTAAAGAATTTCAAGCAAGTAACAGATGTGAACTGATTTATAGTTTTGAAAAAAATCGCCTTTTCTAGTAGAGTGGGGTATGGGAGCATGAGTAGAAACAAAGGAACCAGTTAGCAAACTATGTCACTAATCTCAAACAAAAAGAGGCTGGGATGTGCTATATAGTGAAATTAAAATGCTCTTTTAGTTTTGGTTTTCTTGACCCTAATTTGCCTGCAGGGATGAAAAATATCTCCAGGACTTCCAGATGTTATGGTACATTAAAGAACCACCAACCTTTAAAGGCTAAAGAGAGATCTTGATTTTAGTTCTGCATCTGCTATTACTACATTGTATTAACTTGAGTGATATTTCTAACATCATGTTTATACAAAATCACTTACTAAACTAGGTGATAATGGCAGTTACATCTGGCTCTAAAATTCAATGATAAAGGTTATTTAGAGTCTTGGAAAATATATTTTAATATGAAAAGAGAAATGTTACATACTATTATATTTAAAAAAATTAAATAGAGTTCTTAGGTAATGCAGTCAGCTGAGGGTCTGACTTTTGGTTTTGGCTCAGGTTATGATCACAGGGTCATGAGATTGACCCCACATCAAGCTCCACACTCAGTGGGAATCTGCCGAGATTCTCTCTCCTTCTCCCTCTACCTGTCCCACTGGTACTCTCTCTCTCTGTCTCTAAAATAAACCTTTAAAAAAAAATAAAATTATTAGTCCACTTAAATTTAGTTCTTTTTTCAAATGAATTTTGTATTAATTTTGAAATTGAAACCTATGTCGAATAATAATTTATAGTACCCCAGTGAATTCCTTATTTTTAATAAGATATGCATAATTCCTTAATTTTAGGACAATGGATTAGGGTAAAATACTAAACACTTCCAAAATTGGCATTTAATGAATTGTTCAATTACTTTCAGAACTATGCAGATCATGTCTAAAAATATTTTCAGAATGAAAGCATCTCAAGAGTTCACATGCATAATTTCTTCCTGTAGACCACAGTCCCTCACTAGCATTTATCCTATCTCTGCTTCTGTGTCAGCTTTCTCCTTCTCTGTTTATTTCTCCATCTCTTACATATTCTTGTTTATAATCAAAAACCAACCTTCTATATGAATTCTGTCCTGTTTTGTCTCCAAACTTCTCATTTGGTCATTAAGGATTAAGGCATTTTATGGAAATATATAAGCACTGCAAGCTTAGTAATAAAAAGATTTTAAAACTTGTATGACTTAGAGTTGGAATTCCTTCTGAGGCTTTACATTTCCTGGTTTTTCTGACTAATCTTCAATAGCAAGGATTTTTCACAAAAATACAGCTATTTTTCATTTGTTGTGTGCTTTTTGTTTTGTCTTTGCTAAATGATAACTATCAATTTGTAGCTATAAAGTTCTCAAATAACAGGCACTTGCTATTTAAAATATTGTATTTCCAAGGAGTATTTCTGAACCAGCAAACCTAGTATTAGCTAGGTTAATTTCTAGAATAGTCACTGAATAGTAATTTGCCCATAGTTCTATATAAAATACAGAACCCATTTTCTTCCAATGATATCATATAACTTTATGGGTGCTAGAAAGTACTCAATGGTTAACTTTATTTAAATATGGTATAAATTTTCTTTCTTCTTTTATCATTTTTATTGTTTTGTAAATGATAATGTTAATTATATAGGTAATTTTTAATTCTTATTAAATACATTTTTAGGTAAACATCCATAAGCTTTTCACAATGCAAAGCAAAAATGTTCTTGGAGAAAATGCTAGATACTCTTAATATTAAAAAAAAACTGTGAAATATAATTTATGGGAAAGTAAAGGAAAAGCATAGTTTCAAAAACATACTCCAAAAATTCTCTAGATATCATTGGAATGTTTCTTATACTAACAGAAAGATGGAGAAAAAATGATAACCCATTTTTGAAATGCTTCTGAACTAAGATAATACCATTACTATTATACTCCATAGAATATTTGAAATTACATGTGCTCTGAAATTACAATATATTCAAGAAAAAATTAAATGGTGTTTATTATCATGTTGTCTTGAATATGATGAAGCAATTTTGATCCTTATCATGAAAAGAGTATTTCTGTGTATATTAACATTAATCTTATAATGAGACAATAGTTACCCTCCCATTTCCTGTATTTTCTTTTTCTTTGTTAAAATAGACTGTAATAGGAAAGAGAAGAGAGGGCTCAGAAGCAATTTTGTTAAGTGTTAAAAACAATGCCATCTGATCCTCCCTGGTTTAGGTGATATAAAGACATGGGGAAGTAATACAGGGATCCTGGTAGCGTTTAATATAGACTCTTGAAAAATTAAAGTTAAAACAAAATACAGACACAGGTTTTATCTAGAAGGGCTCTAAAATATTCTCCCCAATATTTCGGAAAATTGGCTTTAGAGGTCTATCTAGGTTTTTGTTTGTTTGTTTGTTTTAAGCTTTTATTTATTTATTTGACAGACAGAGATCACAAGTAGGCAGAGAAGCAGGCAGAGAGAGAGGAGGAAGCATGCTCCCTGCTGAGCAGAGAGCCCGATGTGGGACTTGATCTCAGGACCCTGGCTGGGATCATGATCTGAGCTGACGGCAGAGGTTCAACCCACTGAGCCACCCAGGTGCCCCCGTCTATCTAGTTTTAAAAGTGAAGATAAAACAGTTAAGGTTATAGGTTAAGCCTTTTTTTTCCTACCAAATTTCTCTATAAAACAAAATATTCTTCTATACTTTAGTTATTAAATTGAATTATAACTGTTTCTTTAAGAAAATTACTTATATTCATGATATATGATGAAAGTTTGCTTTCAACTTTGAATCATATTTAAGCTAATTATGATTATAAATGTATCTATTAAAAAAAATAACTCTTGGGGTACCTTGGTGGCTCAGTGGGTTAAAGCCTCTGCCTTCAGCTAGGGTCATGATCCCAGGGTCCTGGGATTGAGCCCCGCATCGGGCTCTCTGCTCAGCAGGGAGCCTGCTTTCTCCTCTCTCTCTGCCTTCCTCTCTGCCTCCTTGTGATTTCTGTCAAATAATTATTTATTTATTTATTTGTTTTATGAATCTTAAAAAACAAACAAACAGAAAAACTCTCATACATACTTATTCTCCATAGCTGGCAAATTAGAGGTATGCAGCAGTTTGGTAGATAACCTTTTAAATCAAAACAATTACCTTTGAAAACAAAGAAATCATATGAAAGCTAAATATATATATAAAAAAAAAGTATAGTTCTTCAAGTAGGTACAAAATTTTATAATGAAATCCTCTGAGCAGAGTATAAAGAATGAAATTTGAACACATGTTAGAGTGGCAATAAAGGTGTATGGATTCATTTAGGGAAAAGAAACTTGAAAAACATTTACTTTTAAATCAGCGTTTCCCAAGTTGGCTCATTTGCTCGGATAAAAATTACTAAAGTATTTAGAGCGTGAAAAATACACAAGGTGCAAGTTTCAGACTATGATCTGATGTTAAATAGGATAAAAGCTGACTGTATTACTCTTCAATATCTGTAGCTATGCATTAGTGCAAAATTGTCTATATGCAAATAGAGTTTTGTTATCTGAGGTGCTAAGCCTATAGATTATAAGATTTAGAAAAGTACATGTATAAAAATTCTTGTTCAACTCATAGCACTGTCAAACCAGTGATCAGACAAAGTTAAACAGCCAAGGGAGTCTTCTCTCAAGGCAATCGCAATAAGCTCAAACAGCTCTCTGAGCTTAACTTTGCCAAAACAAAAGACAGGAGAGTTTTTAAAAGGGCGTAGGGGGAATCTTAAGTCCTTTGTGTTCTCTAGATGGCCTTTCCAAAGAAAAAAATAAATTGAATCTTATTTTCATGACAGGAGGCAGTTTTCCAACTTGAAACAAGGAGCCCACGAAAGCTGGGCTCTAGCCTACCACAGATACTGGGAGCACTATCTGCCTTGATGGTTTCATTTCAAAGGGATGGCTCTTAGGTCATTGAAAAAGACAATACTGGATTGTAAAACTGGCTAGAGACTTCAGAAAATTTACATCTCAAAGGGACAAAGAAGGAACTTAGAAGGCTTCTAAGTTAACTGCTCTAAGAAAAAGGGGATAAGGGCCTAAAGTAAGGAAGGATCTTGTATAAAGTCTAGTCAAGGACAATGTTAAGGGCATCTTGGTCAGCATACACACACACACACACACACACACACACTCTCTCTCTCTCTCTCTCACATACTGGCATAAAGTGATAGGGATAACAGTAAGAGCAGGAGAATGTGTTATGTTAATTATCTTGTTTAGTAATCTGATTGATCCTCAAATCAACCCTATACTCCCTTCCCTGTCATTATTCCAATTTTAAGATAAGGAACCAGAGTTGCCAGGTTGGTACACAGGTAGAGATGCGGAGAGAACAGTGGCCTAGAGAGAGCAAGGAAGCTGCATGCCTTTTCTCCATACCTCACATTCTGTAACTCTTTCACTTAACTGTCCCTCAGTTATATCCTTTTATAATCAACTACTGTGATTGATCTGTAAGCTTTATGCTAAGGCGGGGCTTTCTCTAAGATCAGGAGTCACATGCTCTACCAACTGAGACAGCAAGATGCTCCTGGGGTTCTCACCAGTTGATGGCTCCAGGGCTTCTGCTGCTATAGGTTGCTAGGAAGGAGAGTGCAGTAAGAATAAAATGATGGTGGTGATGATAGTGGCCAAGTTGGTGGCTGCTGGACTGGAAGTGAGAGGGCAGCAGCAAGTTAGTGGAGATGATCTCAAACACAGCAAGCTTGTTTGCTTTTACTATTCTTTCATGCCAGAAATTAAATGCTGAATTAAATGCAGCCATTGTACTCAATAGTCATCCTACCCTAATGAGTGAGTATTGTTTGGAGAAAAGCATTCAGAGGATTTCCTATTAGAGCAGATTTCCTGTTAAAGCAGAATGGCTTTTTGAAAATTCTCAATTAGAAATAAAGCTAAAGAGATGGGGAAAAGAATAAGAAACTTAAAGCTTGGGTACTTTAAGTAACTTGCAGAAAAGTGCTAGAACATAAATTCAAACTCACATAGCTTGATTTCAGGCCCCAAGCTCTTAAAAGTGGTACTGTCAGAATGCCCTTGACTCAAGGTTGTGTTTATTCTTTATGTGCCTCTCTGGGGGTTACTGGGGCACGTTCCTCAGTGATGAAAGTCATAGAATAATACTGGCTGCTTCTATTCAGCCTCACTTTTGAAAGCTTTATTCAGTGAGAAAGAGATGATACTGAGGCATTTCTCCCTTTCGTGTGAAAGAAGGAGGATATTCATTCATACGCACAGGGAGACTTTCCCACCATTTTGTATCTTCTTACTCCTGCCAGTGGGTTTATGATACGTCTATAAAGGGAAAAGAGTACTTTTCTTCCCTTTCCTCTAGAAAACATGAGGCTGGAGGGAGAACACAGAATCACAGGCCTGAAGTGGAAAGGGCCTTATAAGATTAATTTTGCTCATTTTATTGTATTAACCAGGGGACAGGTGGATGAGCCACAAACAGTTTTAAAAATCAGTGCATGCATTAAACACACCTGTAAGCCTCTTTTAAAGCCTTCTGTGCTAAGGTAATATTTTTATAACTCCTTTCTACAATGCAAAAGCCTCATCTTAGTTTAGCCAAATTTATTTCCATTTGAAAGGAAAAAGAGTGTTGTTCTTTGTGTTGTACAGCTTAGGTCAAATGATGCAGGGAATTAGGGCTTAGAGCAGGTCTACAGGAACAATAGGCAGTTTTCCATTTAATAGCCCTTCATTCGCTCTATTCTATATCAGAGAGATAGGACACAATTCTGGAGGTTAGATACCCACAATCAGGGTCAGAGAGAACTTTCTTCCTGGTTCATATCTGGAATTTTTTCCTGTGTCCACATATGGCATAAGGGACCAGGGATCTTTCTTTCTCTCTCTTTCTCTATTTTTTTTGTTTGTTTGTTTGTTTGTTTTGGTTTTTTGGCGGGGGTGGGTAGGTGGAGGTGGTGATTGGGATCGGGGAAAGGTCTCTGGCAGGAAGAGAGAATCTTAACCAGCACAGAGCCTGGCACATGTTAGATCCCATAGCCCTGAGATCATGACCTCAACTGTAATCAAGAGTCAGATGTTTAACCAACTGAGCCACCCAGGCACTCCAGCGAGTGTTATCTTTTAAAAATCAGTTCATGTTATTCTGCCATTCAAAACCTTCTATCACTCAAAGTAAAAATCTAAGACTGGTGAAAGGTCTTCAAATGAAAATTGATAAGTTAACAAGTTGTTTTACCTCATAAGAGGATGTTGTCAGATAAGTGGCATTATTTCGAATAAATTGGTTTAAGAAATTTCCTAAATTGTTTTAATATCTTTATTTTCCTAGCTGAGAATTACCTAAATAGCAAAGTACTTTTGACAAGAATTGTCTTAGCTTTCAGTCAACTTGAAGTCCTTTTCCATCCCAAGGGGGACCTTAGATCATTCCCCTCTGGAGACCTAATCAGCCCAGATGCATATCAATATTTGTGATGTTGTCATATACTAAGTTGTTGGTCAGTTGAGTCAACCTCTTATGTTTATCCTCTTAGTCTAATGACAAGTTTTGGATCATTTACTGGGACTACCAGCTGCATAAGGACATTTGAACTATGGAGATCACATATTTAAATACTATAACATAGATTATGAAGTAAAAATTATGAGTTTATTGTTCATTTATAAGCAAGAACCCAGAAGTCCCAAACTAAACCAAGAGTACAGATACGATCTCTAATCCAAAGAATCTATAGAACCAGATAATGGGCTGTTAGCAAAATCACCTGAAATTTCCTCATTTTTACATTTGTTCCCTAAACTATTTTTGTACATATGAAAGTCCCAAGAATGTACTGTATTATTGTAAGTACAATTGTTTTTTCCTCCAAATAGTACACATCATTATCTTTAGCAACTCGGCTTTGAACCATTAACATTCATGAATCACATGAAACTGTTACATGAATAATTCTATGGCCTTTATGATATTATTGGCATACCTGGTAATTGCTGAACCAGAGGCTACAGGAATTTCATGACTTTTGAAGTCTCTTATAAAATGTGAAATGGAGTGGCATGAAGATAGAGGACAGCAGACCATAATTTTCCTTGGGTAGTAATTTTTCAGACCTTAAGTCAAGGTCTAGTTTTTATTCTTTTGAAAAAAAATTATTTAATTTTTCCATAAAAGAAAAGTTAAATTATTTTGGTCAGCCAAAATAAAGTCTGAAATAACAAATTTTTCTCCATGTTTCAGGCAGGACCCAGCAGGCTGGTTTTTTTTGTTGTTGTTTTTGTTGTTTTTTAACAGCCACATTAGGGTTGTCAAGGTGGACCAACGTTAAGGTAACCACCAACAATTCTTTCCTGTTGATATTCACATGACTATACCCTTGAGTGAGGGCAGTACCTGTCATCCTAACCAACAGACAATTGTAAAGGTGACAGTATGTTTGTCCTTCCTTTCTGTGATTATATCATGTTATGTGAAACTCCATTTTAGCAGACAGGAGCTAGAGACACTCTTGGCATGTTTGATGAAGCAAGCAGCCACACTGAAGTCAATGTGGTAAAGAAATCTGGGCAGCTTCTAAAAGCTGCAAATATCCTCTTCTAGGACTGGAGTATGGTAACCTGCAAAAAGTAAGGACCCTCAGTCATATTGCAGGGATGTGGGTACTACCAACTTAATTTAACTTGGAAGTTGATTTTGCTTCCAGTCAAGTCTCAAGATGAGAATACAGGCTGGCTAATACTTTCTTTGCAGCTGTACCTGGAATCCTGATCCACAAAACCAAGATAACAAATTTGTGTTATTTTAAGCTGTTAAGTTTGTGGTTATGTGTTATGTGGTGATAAATACCTTATACAGAGGTATAACTGAAATACAATAGAGTGAACATAAAATGTATACTTTTATATGTTATGACATATGCATATTCCTAGGAAAACATCACCACAATAAATCACACCAAAAGTTTCCTTGACCCTTTGTAATTTCTCCCTGCTTTCCCTTTCTGCACCATCCCCAACTCTTCATTGATTTACTGTTAATATAAAATAGCTTTGGTTTTCCAAGATATTATACAAATGGAATCACATCCATACTTTTCTTTTTATGGTGTAGTTTCTTTCATCAGCCTAATCTGAGGGCTATCCATCTTGTTACATGCATCAGCAGTTCATTACACCTCATTGCTGAATTATATCCCATTGTATGAGCATATCAAAATTTATTTACTGATCCATCTTTTAATGGATATTAGTTGACATACTAGTTTGTTGCCACTTTTGGCTATTATAATTAAAGCCTCTGTGAATATTTGTATGAAAAATATGTCTTCATTTCTTTTGGATATGTTTAGTAGATCAGCTGAATTAGATGGTAAGTAGAAGGTTAATTTTTTGTTGTTGTTGTTGTTAAGGAACTTCAAAATTACTTTTCAGGGTGATTATGCTATTTTCTTTTATATTTTTCCAGCTTTCTTCAGGTAAAATTGGTACACAAAAACTACACAGAATGTATACAATTTGGTGAATATATATACATTACCATAGTCCATGTAATATATATATATATATATATATATATATATATATATATATATTCTTAATTTTGATGTATCCTAGTTTATCAAATTTCTTTTATGGATTGTGCTTTGGTATTATGTCTAAAAATTATTTGCCTAACCCAATGTCACAAAGATTATCTTCCATATTTTATTGTAGAAGGTTTTTTTTTTTTAATTTCATGTTTTATATATAATTTTATATTTAGAATTTCCTTGTCTCCCTTTTTTAGGGGAGGGCTATTTGTGGTAAGAACACAAGACGAGTTTTACCCTCTTAATAGAATTTTAAATACACAATATATTATTACCAACTATAGCCACCATGTTATACAGCAGATTTCTGGCACTTACCCTACTTTGTGAAATTAACTTCATACCCAATAAACAGCTTCCCAACCTCTCTTCTTTTATTCCCTGGTAATCAATATTTTACTGTATACTTTTATATCCTTAACTATTTTAGATGCCTCATATAAAAATAATCATGCAAATTTGTCCTGCTGTGACTGATTTATTTAGTATAATGTTTTCTATGTCCATCCTGGAAAACCTTGCTGCAAATGATAGTATTTCCTTCTTTCTTAAGGCTGAGTTATATGCTATTACGTGTATAGGAAACATTTTCTTTCTTCATTTATCCATCAGTGGACATCTAAGTTGTTTCCATATGTTGGCTATTGTGAATAATGCTGCAATGAGCATGAAAGTTGATTAACCCTTCAAGATGTTGATTTCACTTCTTTTGGATATATGCCAAGAAGTAGGATTATTAGATCATATGTCGTAGTTCTAGGTTTTAATTTTTTTAATAAACTCCATACTCTTTTCCATAGCATCTTCACCATTAGTGTTCCAACAGGGTTCAGATTTCTCTATATACTCACCAATATATATTTTTTTCAAATGGCTATCCTAACTGGTGCAAAGTGCTATCTCAGTTGGTTTTGACTTGCATTTCCCTCATGGTTAATGTTGTTGAGTATTTTTTCATGTACCTCTTGGCCATTTAGAGTCTTTTTGAAAGGACTGTGCCATTTTATATTTCTACCAGTAATGGATAAAAAGTTCCAGTTTTTCCACATCCTTACCAATACATGGTATGGTCACAAATTTCAGTTATACTTTTTCTACTATCTGTATAGTGGTATCTCAGTGTAGTCTAAATTTATATCTGTCTAATAAGAAGGGTGATAGTTGAAAGTCTTTTCATGTGATTTCTGGCTATTTGTATTGTTTGATGTCAAGATCTTGGCCCACTTTAACTGGATTGTTGAATTATTGTTATCAAGTATTAAGAGTTCTTTATGTATTCTGAATGTAAGTTCTTTATCTGTTGAGTGATTTGCAATTTTTTTTTACACTTTATGTCTCACATCCTTTTTCAAAGACAGAAATTCTTAATTTTGATGTATCCTAGTTTATCAAATTTCTTTTATGGATTGTGCTTTGGTATTATGTCTAAAAATTATTTGCCTAACCCAATGTCACAAAGATTATCTTCCATATTTTATTGTAGAAGGGTTTTTTTTTTTTTAATTTCATGTTTTATGTATTTAGGCCTGATACACATTTTGAATTACTTTTTGGATATAGTGTAAAGAATAGGTAAAGTATTTTTTTTTTTAATATCTGTACTCAATTTTTCTAGCAACTTTTTTGAAATGCTTATTCTTTTCTACATAATTGTTTTTGAAACAATTCATAATTTTGTAAACAATTATTTATGAAAAAAATCAATTCATTAACTATGTGTGTGACTATTTCTGAACTCTCCATTCTGTTCTATTGAACTTTTTGTGCATCTTTACACCAGTACTACAATGTACTGATTACTATAGCTTTGTAATAGATCCCCAAGTCAAATGGTGACCATCAACTTCTACAAAGAAAAAAAAAAATGCTTGTATATTGATTAGATTATATTCAACCTAGTTAGTAGGCAACACTTGGTATACTGACAATATTGAGTCCCCCAATCCATGAACACAGTATTAGTCTCCATTATGTAACTTTCTTTTATTTCTTTCAACAACATTTTATAGTTTTCTATGTGCAAGTTTTCTACTTATTTTGCCCTATTTTCAAATATTGCTATGGGGTGATACTGTTTTGTTTTTCTGTTTGTTTTCTTTGTTTTGGGGAGGTTGATTTGTTTTAGATTATACTAAACTCAATACCAGTGAATAGGGATCACCCAGTAATTTATTTTTTGCCAAAAGTATTTTTGCTGGGTTGCTACTTCTGTTAAGCTTTAAGCTCTATTCAAGAAGAGTGGGAGCCAGGCAGGTAATAGGATATTAATGAGATATCTTACATCAAAATAGTAAGGTAGACATAGCAATGATATGTGTCATAACATTCACCAAAATATTAAGACTTCTTAGAGACTATTATGTGGTTGTTTATGTGTACTTTGAAAATATGTGTATTCTGTTGTTTGGTTTTCTCTTTTATACAATTAATTACATCAAATTGTTTCATACCAATACTCGTGTTTTCCATTCCTTTACTGGTTTTCTATTTACTGATTCAATCAAAAAATGAAAAAAGATTGTTAAAATCTTCAAAAATAATAGTGGATTCATCAACTTCTTGTTTTAGTTTTATCAAGTTTTGTTTCATTTGTTTTGAAGCTTTGCAATTGTGTGTTCATCCATAATTCTTACGCCTTTTTGCAGACTGACTTCTTTATCACTATAAAATGCCTCAATTTATTTTGTTAATCTTTGATAATTTTAAGGCTACTTTGCCTGGCATTAATATAACCTTTCTAGCTTTCTTAGAATTGGTATATACATTGTTTGACTTTTTTGTTTTTTACTTTCAACCTACAAGTTTATTAATATTTAAATGTGTTTCTTCTATATAGCATATAGCTGGGTCATCCTTTGATATCCTGGCTGATAATCTTTTCAAATAATCAAAAATATTTAAAGTATTAGTGATATGTTTGGGCTCAATCTACTATCTTGCTATAACAGTTTTATATGTCTGCTTCACTTAGTGAAAATGATCATATTCTACAAACCTTTAAGAAACAATGTCTTCCAGAGTCTGGGCCATGATGCTAAACACTTTGTCATAGGAAAGTGTTTTAGTGGAAAAGATTTCATATATGTATGATCATCTTAATAAGTACAGAAAAAGCATTTGACAAAATACAGCATAGTTCTGGGAGGAGTCAAGATGGCAGAGAAGTAGCAGGCTGAGACTACTTCAGGTAGCAGGAGATCAGCTACATAGCTTATCTAAAGATTGCAAATACCTACAAATCCAACAGGAGATCAAAGAGAAGAAGAACAGCAATTCTAGAAACAGAAAATCAACCACTTTCTGAAAGGTAGGACTGGCAAAGAAGTGAATCCAAAGCGATAGGAAGATAGACTGCGGGGGGAGGAGCTGGCTCCCAGCAAGTGGTGGAGCAACAGAGCACAAAATAAAGACTTTTAAAAGTCTGTTCCGCTGAGGGACATTGCTCCAGAGGCTAAACCAGGGTGAAGCCCACATGGGGTCAGCGTGGCCTCAGGTCCCACAGAGTCACAGAAGGATTGGGGGTGTCTGAGTGTCACAGAACTTGCAGGTATTAGAATGGGGAAGCTAGCTACACAGACAGAGACAAGGAATGAGCTTTCATCTCAGGGTTACCTTGAACTGGTCCCGGCTCACTGATCTCAGAGTGTGGCCAGAGGCCAGGGAGATGGGAGTAAATGGGTGCTGTTCTCTGAGGGCGAACTGAGGAGTAGGGCCCCGAGCTCTCAGCTCCTCCAGGCCAGAGACCTGGAGACTGCCATTTTCATTCCTGTCCTCCAGAACTCTACAGAAAGTGCTCAGGGAAAAAAAGCTCCCCAAAACAAACGTGAGCGGATTACTCAGCCCAGCCCCTGGTAAGGGCGGTGCAATTCCACCTGGGGCAAAGATACTTGAGAATCACTACAACAGGCCCCTCCCCCAGAAGATCAACAAGAAATCCAGCCAGGACCAAGTTCACCTACCAAGGAGTGCAGTTTCAATACCAAGGAGAGCAGTGGAATTTCAGAAGGGGAGAAAGCAAAGCACAGAACTCATGACTTTCTCCCTATGATTCTTTAGTCTTGCAGTTAATTTAATTTTTTTTTCATTTTTTTT
Source organism: Mustela nivalis (assembly GCF_964662115.1). Lineage (NCBI taxonomy): Eukaryota > Metazoa > Chordata > Mammalia > Carnivora > Mustelidae > Mustela > Mustela nivalis. Next base: position 135,355,272 of record NC_139023.1, on the reverse strand, counting down.
CTCTTTTCTTCTGCTAATTTTTTTTAATTTTTACCCCTTTTTAACGTTTTTAACTAGTTTATCTAATATATATATATTCTTTTCTTTTTTTATGTTTTTCTTTATTCGTTTTCTTTTTTTAATTGTTTCCTTTTTTTTTCTTTCTGAACCTCTTTTTATCCCCTTTATCCCCCCCTCATGATTTAAGATCTCTTCTGATTTGGTTGAAGTGTATTTTCCTATGGTCTTTGCCACCCTTTTAGTATTTTACTTGCTCCTTCATGTACTCTTATCAGGACAAAAACAAGGCAAGAATATTCACCACAAAAAAAGAACAAGATGCAGTACCAAAGGCTAGGAACCTAATCAATACAAACATTGGTAATATGTCAGATCTAGAGTTCAGAATGACAATTCTCAAGGTTCTAAATGGGCTTGAAAAAGGCATGGAAGATATTAGGGAAACCCTCTCGGGAGATGTAAAAGCCCTTTTTGGAGAAATAAAAGAACTAAAATCTTACTGAGTTGAAATCAAAAAAGCTATTAATGAGGTGCAATCAAAAATGGAGGCTCTCACTGCTAGGATAGATGAGGCAGAACAAAGAATTAGTGATATAGAAGACCAAATGACAAAGAATAAAGAAGCTGAGCAAAAGAGGGACAAACAGATACTGAACCACAAGGGCAGAATTCGAGAGATAAGTGACACCAAAAGATGAAACAACATTAGAATAATTGGGATTCCAGAAGGAGAAGAGAGAGAGAGGGGAGCAGAAGGTATATTGGAGAGAATTATTGGGGAGAATTTCCCCAAAATGGCAAAGGGAACAAGCATCAAAATCCAGGAGGTGCAGAGAACCCGCCTCAAAATCAATAAGAATAGGTCCACACAACATCACCTAATAGTAAAATTTACAAATCTCAGTGACAAAGAGAAAATCCTGAAAGCAGCCCGGGAAAAGAAGTCTGTAACATAAATGGCAAAAAATATTAGATTGGCAGCTGACTTATCCACAGAGACCTGGCAGGCCAGAAAGAACTGGCATGATATATTCAGAGCACTAAATGAGAAAAACATGCAGCCAAGAATACTATATCCAGCTAGGCTATCATTGAAAATAGAAGGAGAGATAAAAAGCGTCCAGGACAAACAAAAACTGAAAGAATTGCAAACACCAAACCAGCTCTACAGGAAATATTGAAAAGGGTCCACTAAGCAAAGAGAGAGCCTAAAAGTAGTAGATCAGAAAGGAACAGAGACAGTATACAGTAACGGTCACCTTACAGGCAATACAATGGCACTAAATTCATATCTCTCAATAGTTACCCTGAATGTTAATGGGCTAAATGCACCAATCAAAAGACACAGGGTATCAGAATGGATAAAAAACAAAACCCATCTATATGTTGCCTCCAAGAAACTCATTTTAAACCCAAAGACACCCCCAGATTTAAAATGCGGGTGTGGAAAACAATTTACCATGCTAATGGACATCAGAAGAAAACAGGAGTGGAAATCCTTATATCAGATCAATTAATTTTAAGCCAAAGACTATAATAAGAGATGAAGAAGGACACTATATCATACTCAAAGGATCTGTCCAACAAGAAGGTCTAAGAATTTTAAATATCTATGCTCCTAACGTGGGAGCAGCCAACTATGTAAACCAATTAATAACAACATCAAAGAAACACATCAACAATAATTCAATAATAATAGGGGACATTAACACTCCCCTCACTGAAATGGACAGATCATCCAAGCAAAAGATCAACAAGGAAATAAAGGCCTTGAATGACACACTGGACCAGATGGACAACACAGATATATTCAGAACATTTCATCCCAAAGCAACAGAATACACATTCTTCTCTAGTGCACTTGGAACATTCTCCAGAATAGATCAAATCCTGGGTTCTAAATCAGGTCTCAACAATTATCAAAAGATTGGGATCATTGCCTGCATATTTTCAGACCACAATGCTCTGAAGCTAGACCTCAATCATAAGAGGAAATTTGGAAAGAACCCAAATACATGACGACTAAACAGCATCTTTTAAAGAATGAATGGGTCAACCAGGAAATTAAAGAAGAATTGAAAAAATTCATGGAAACAAATGATAATGAAAACACAACAGTTCAAAATCTGTGGGACACAGCAAAGGCAGTCCTGAGAGGAAAATATATAGCAGTACAAGATTTTCTCAAGAAACAAGAAAGGTCGGGGTGCCTGGGTAGCTCAGAGGGTTGAGGCCTCTGCCTTCGGCTCGGGTCGTGATACCAGGGTCCTGGGATCGAGCCCCATGTCAGACTCTCTGCTTAGCAGAGAGCCTGCTTCCTCTTCTCTCTTTCTGCCTGCCTCTCTGCCTACTTGTGATCTGTCTGCCAAATAAATAAATAAATAAATCTTAAAAAAAAAAAGAAAGAAACAAAAAGTATCAGGTATACAACCTATCCCTACACCTAAAGGAGTGGGAGAAGGAACAGGAAAGAAACCCTAAACCCAGGAGGAGAAAGGAAATCATAAAGATCAGAGCAAAGATCAATGAAATAGAAACCAATAAAACAATAGAGCAAATCAACAAAACTAGGAGCTGGTTCTTTGAAAGAATTATACAATTGATAAACCCCTGGACAGACTTATCAAAAAGAAAAGAGAAAGGACCCAAATAAATAAAATCATGAATGAAAGAGGAGAGATCACAACTAACACCAAAGAAATACAAACAATCATAAGAGCATACTATGAGCAACACTATGCCAACAAATTTGACAATCTGGAAGAAATGGATGCATTCCTAGAGACATATAAACTACCAAAACTGAACCAGGAAGAAATAGAAAAACTGAACAGACCCATAACCAGTAAGGAGATTAAAACAGTCATCAAAAATCTCCAAACAAACAAAAGTCAGGGCCAGACGACTTCCCAGGGGAATTCTACCAAACTTTTAAAGAAGAACTAATTCTTATTCTCCTAAAACTGTTCCAAAAAATAGAAATGGAAGGAAAATTTCCAAACTCATTTTATGAGGCCAGTATCACCTTGATCCCAAAACCAGACAAGGATTTCATCAAAAAAAGAGAACTACAGACCAATATCCTTGATGAAAACAGATGCAAAAAGTGTCACCAAAATACTAGCCAGTAGGATTCAACAGTATGTTAAAAGGATTATTCACCAGGACCAATTGGGAATTATTCCAGGGCTGCAAGGTTGGTTCAACATCTGCAAATCAATCAATGTGATACAACACATTAATAAAAGAAAGAACAAGAACCATATGATACTCTCAATAGATGCTGAAAAAGCATTTGACAAAGTACAGCATCCCTTCCTGATCAAAACTCTTCAAAGTGTAGGGATAGAGGGCACATACCTCAATATTATCAAAGCCATCTATAAAAAACCCACCACAAATATTATTCTCAATGGAGAAAAACTGAAAGCTTTTCTGCTAAGTTCATGATCATGGCAGGGATGTTCATTATAACCACTACTCTTCAACATAGTACTAGAAGTCCTAGCCTCAGCAATCAGACAACAAAAGCAAATTAAAGGCATCCAAATCAGCAAAGAAGAAGTCAAACTGTCACTCTTCGCAGATGATATGATACTATATGTGGAAAACCCAAAAGACTCCACTCCAAAACTGCTAGAACTTATACAGGAATTCAGTAAAGTGTCAGGATATAAAATCAATACACAGAAATAAGTTGCATTTCTCTACATCAACAACAAGGCAGAAGAAAGAGAAATTAAGGAGTCTCCCATTTATAATTGCACCCAATACTATAAGATACCTAGGAATAAACCTAACCAAAGAGGCTAAGAATCTATACTCAAAAAACTATAAAGTACTCATGAAAAGAATTGAGGAGGACACAAAGAAATGGAAAAATGTTCCATGCTCCTGAATTGGAAGAATAAATATTGTGAAAATGTCTATGCTACCTAAAGCAATCTACACATTTAATGCCATTCCTATCAAAATACCACCCCGTTTTTTTTTTTTTTTTCAAAGAAATGGAACAAATAATCCTAAAATTTATATGGAACCAGAAAAGAGAAAAGACCTCGAATAGCCAAAGGAATATTGAAAAAAAAAAGCCAAAGTTGGTGGCATCACAATTCTGGACTTCAAGCTCTATTCCAAAGCTGTCATCATCAAGACAGCATGGTACTGGCACAAAAACAGACATATAGATCAATAAAAGAGAATAGAGAGCCCAGAAATGGACCCTCAACTCTATGGTCAACTAATCTTCGACAAAGCAGGAAAGAATGTCCAATGGAAAAAAGACAGCCTCTTCAATAAATGGTGCTGGGAAAATTGGACAGCCACATGCAAAAAAATGAAATCGGACCATTTCCTTACACCACACACAAAAATAGACTCAAAATGGATGAAGGACCTCAATGTGAGAAAGGAATCCATCAAAATCCTTGAGGAGAACACAGGCAGCAACCTCTTCAACCTCAGCCGCAGTAACATCTTCCTAAGAACATTGCCAAAGGTAAGGGAAGCAGGGGCAAAAATGAACTATTTGGATTTCATCAAGATCAAAAGCTTTTGCACAGCAAAGGAAACAGTTAACAAAACCAAAAGACAACTGACAGAATCGGAGAAGATATTTGCAAACAACATATCAGATAAAGGACTAGTGTCCAAAATCTATAAAGAACTTAGCAAACTCAACACCCAAAGAACAAATAATCCAATCAAGAAATGGGCAGAAGACATGAACAGACATTTCTGCCAAGAAGACATCCAGATGGCCAACACATGAAAAAGTACTCCACATCACTCGGCATCAGGGAAATACAAATCAAAACCACAATGAGATATCACCTCACACCAGTCAGAATGGCTAAAATTAACAACTCAGGAAAGGACAGATGCTGGCGAGGGTGTGGAGAAAAGGGAACTCTCCTACACTGTTGGTGGGAATGCAAGCTGGTGCAACCACTCTGGAAAAGAGCAGGGCGGTTCCTCAAAATGTTGAAAATAGAACTACCCTATGACCAGCAATTGCACTACTGAGTACCCTAAAGATACAAACGTAGTGATCCAAAGGGACACGTGCACCCGAATGTTTATAGCAGCAATGTCTACAATAGCAAAACTAAGGAAAGAACCTAGATGTCCATCAGCAGATGAATGGATCAAGAAGATGTGGTATATATACACAATGGAATACTATGCAGCCATCAAAAGAAATGAAATCTTGCCACTTGCTACGACGTGGATGGAACTAGAGGGTATCATGCTTAGTGAAATAAGTCAATCAGAGAAAGACAACTATCATATGATCTCCCTGATATGAGAAAGTGGAGATGCAACAGGGGGTTGGGGGGGGGGGTAGGAGAAGAATAAATGAAACAAGATGGTATTGGGAGGGAGACAAACCATCAGTGACTCTTGATCTCACAAAATGAACTGAGGTTTGCAGAGGGGAGGAGGGTTGGGAGAAGGGGGTGGTGTTATGGACATTGGAGAGAGTATGTTCTATGGTGAGTGCTGTGAAGTGTGTAAACCTGGCAATTCACAGACCTGTACCCCTGTGGATAAAATATATTATATGTTTATAAAAAAAATACAGCATAGTTCCATAATAAAAACCATCAAGAAATTGGATACACCTCAACATATTAAAATATACCTCAACATATTAAAAGCTGTATATGAAAACACACAGTTAACATAATTCCCTACAGTAAATGATTCCAAACTTTTCCTCTAAGATAAGGAAGAATGCTAGCATGCTCACTTTCACTAGTCTTATTCAATATAATGCTAGAAGTCCTACCTAGAGCAACAGAAGTAAGAGGCATTCAAATTGGAAAGAATAAAAATTGTCATTAGTTTAGTAAAGTAGCAGGAAAAAAAATCAACATACAGAAATTGGTGGCATTTTTATACACTAACAACAAAATAGCTGAATAAGAAGAAAACTTCCCATTCACAATAGCATCAAAACAAACAAAATACTTAAGAATGAATTTAATCCAGGAGGCAAAAGATTTATACAATGGAAACTAATAGATTTTGATTAAATAAATCAAAGAGGACAAACAAATGGAAAAATTTCCTGGGTTCATGGACTGGAAAAAATAAAATGAAAAAATTAAAATTGCTAAAATGTCCACATTACCCAAAACGATCTATAGATTCAAGGTAATGCCCATCAAAATCCAAATGTTATTTTTTACAGAAATAAAGAGGACAATAGAAAAAATTGTGTAAGACATAAAGACCCTAATACCCAAAGTAATCCTCAGAAAGAACAAACCTGCAAGTATCACACTTCCTGATTTTAAACTTTATTATAAAGCTATAATAATTAAACAGTACAGTACTGGCAAAAAATAGGCATATAACACTTAAAAATAATACATAGTCAGATATAAGCCCCTGCATATCAACTAATATTTAACAAGGTAGCCAATAATACACAATCTGGAAAAGATAGTTTCTTTAACAAATGCTGTTGGCTATCCTTGGTAGCCAAGGAAAAATAAAATTGGAGCTCTATCATACATCATTCATTAAAGTTAACTCAAAATAGATTAAAGACAAGCATAAGACCTGGAAACATAAAACTCCTAAAAGAAAACCTAGGGGAGAATCTCCTTGACATTGGTCTTGACAATAATTTTTTGGATAGGACATTAAGAGGACAAGTAACAAAGCAAAAATCAATAAGTAGGGCCAAGTTAAACTAAAAAACTTCCACACAGGCAAGGAACAAACAACAAAATGAAAAGGCAATCTTCAGGGGCACCTGGGTAGCTCAGTGAGCTAAAGTCTCTGCCCTGGGCTCAGGTCATGATCCCAGGGTCCTGGGATGGAACCCACATCAGGCTCTCTGCTCAAGCAGGGAGCCTGCTACCGCCTCTCTCTGCCTACTTCTCTGCCTACTTGTGATTTCTGTCTGTCAAATAAATAAATAAGACCTTTAAAAAAAAAAAGGCAACCTTCAGAATGGGAGAAAACATTTGCAAACCATATATCAAATAGGGGGTTAATAGCCAAAATGTATAAAGAACTTATACAACTCAACAACAACAAAAATTCTGGTTCAAAAATGGACAAAGAAACCAAATATATATATATTTTTTATTCCCAAATAAGATATCTAAATGGCCAACAGTTACATTAAAAGATGTTTAACATCACTAATCATCAAGAAATACAAATCAAAGCAACAAAGAAATATCACCTCATATCCATTAAAATGTTTACCCAAGGAGATAAGAAGTAAGTCTTGGCAAGGATGTGGGGAAAAGGAAACACTTATACACCATTGGAGGGCTATAAACTGGTACAGCTATTATGGAATACAGTATAGAGGTTCTTCAAAAAATTAAAAATACAACTATCATATGATCCATCAAACCCAACTTTGGGTATATATCCAAAGGAAATGAAAGCAGGATATCAAAGAGATATTTAAATTTCTATGTTCACTGCAACATTATTTACAATGGCCAAGATATGGAAATATGGAAATAATCTAAATGTCCATTAATGGATGAAAGGAAAATTTATATATATATTTTATATATATATAAAATATATATATATTTATACACACACAATTATATCATATATATCATATATAATATATAAGATTATTAGAATATATAGAGATTAGATTATTATATATGTATATATAATTATATCACATATATTAGATTATTAGATATATAGAGATTATTATATGTTATATTATATATTAGATTAGATATATATAAGATATATAATTATATATTATTTATATATATAAATATATATATATATATTAGATTATTTAGCCATGAGAAAGAAAGAAATCCTGCCATTTGGAGCAATATGGATGGATACCAAAGGTATATGTTAAGTGAACTATTTCAGACAAAGAAAAACAAATACTATATTCTATCACTTATACATGGAATCTGAAAATGCGAACTGTAGGAAGTAAAATGGTGGTTACTAGGCACTGGGAATAGAGGTACTGAGAAATGATTTTTAAAGGTATAAACATGTAACTAATAAATAAGTCCTGAAGATCTAAAACACAGATAGCAATTATAATCAACAAACCATATTAGAAACTTCAATGCTGCTGAGACAGATTTTAATGGTGCTCACCTCAAAAAGGAAATTATAATAATGGATATGATAAAGGTTAGCTAATACTATGGTGCTAATCCTATTGCAATATATAAATGTATCAAATCAACACATTTTATACATCAAACTTCCACAATGTTTTATATCAATTACATCTCAAGAAGAAGAGGAGGGGGGCGCCTGGGTGGCTCAGTGGGTTAAAGCCTCTGCCTTTGGCTCAGGTCATGATCCCAGGGTCCTGGGATCGAGTCCCACATCGGGCTCTCTGCTCCGCAGGGAGCCTGCTTCCTCCTCTCTCTCTCTGCCTGCCTCTCTGCCTACTTGTGATCCCTGTCAAATAAATAAATAAAATCTTTAAATAAATAAATAAATAAATAAAAAGAAGAAGAGGAGGAAAGAAGGAGGAGGAGGACGACGATGACGACGATGATGAAGAAGATGACAGTGATGAGGAGGAGGAACAGGAGAGGGAGGGGGAGGAAGGGGAGTGTGGGGAGGAGGAGAAGGGGGAAGGGTGGAAAGAGAGAGGAGAGGGGGAAGAGGGAGGAGGAGGGGGAGGGGAAGGAGGAGAGGGAAGAAAAGAGAAAGATTTGCCACCTAGCAACCACTGCCTGGACCAGACTTCAGTATCTTGGATGTGTGCCTTGCTCCCCTCTCTCTGCCAGGTCTAAATCCAATATGGCTGAGATGGAGAAAATTTGATAAGTTGAAATCAAAGAGAGAAATACAAGAGAAAAATCCACTGCCTCCAAAAGAAACGATGAAAAGGAGAAGCAATCTGGCAAATCGTTATGAGGTGTGCACCGTCCATCTGCATTGTACATTCCACAAGCATTCCCTTCTTATTTTACTTCTTTTAGCTGTTTAACTTTATAAGATGCAAAGAGGTTGGATATGGTTTACATGACTGTGATGTCCCTTTTTACATCAAAGAATCAAGAAGAACTGACCACGAAGACCATGCTTCCCTCTCCCGCATGCCCACTTGGCTGGTAGGGAAGGAAAATAACTTGCTTCTTGGTGTGGGAAGAAGCTGGGTGAAATCTAGAGTTAAAACCAAGGTGGTCAAGGTGCCCTGCAGGCTGTAAAATGCAGTTTAAATCAGAATGTCAGCTTTTCATTCAAATGATTTTAGTAATTGGAATGCACATTTTTTAATATGCAAATAAAAAGTTTTAAAACCTGGAAAAAATTTACTTATCCAAGTTGTGTCTTGCTCCTATGATCTAGTATTTCCTTGATCCAAGGCACTGAAGGTTTAAAAATCATTTCTGGAGCTTTCCTACTCTTACAATCAAGTCTTGAAACTTCATTCCCGGATTTTCTACCCTCCAGTTTTATAAGATACAAGTCCTTGTAAATATTGGCAAAAAGTTCACCTCTTTCATATCTGCTTTAAATTAGTGGCTAATCAACTCTAGTCTCTTATTGTATTTTATTTCTCAAATACATCTAGTGATTCTCAGCAAGAGCCGTCAAATTACATGTCTTTATAATTCCTACTTCTCAATAACTTTTTAAGTACTTGAGATATGGCATGTAGCAGTATATTTCCTCCCACCAATATTCCTATTTTACTGATAACAAAAATTTTAAAGATTATGGCAGCTACCCAAATTTCTACCTACTGTCAATGATGGGGTCCTCACTACCAGATGGCCCTAGTCACCAATTCCAAAATTGTGTTATAGAGTCAGCTCCTATATACCATTTCTTGCTGGGATCAACCCTGTCAGGTTGGCTTCCCTGGGAAACAGATTCTGAGACAGACATTTGTTTTCCAGAAGCATGTTGGGGAGTATGGGTAGGAGCAGCACCTGTGAGGGAATGTAAAATGGATTACAAAAGGGAGAGATTCAGTTGCAACAGGGGTTTCACCTGATTCTATGTGGAGCCCTGGAGCTAAGGTGACCATTCAGAGTTGTCCCAAATTGAGGTTAAAGGCTGTGTCTTTGCATCTTCACATTGACAGTCCTTGAAATTGGATTGTCTCTAGGAAAAGACATAACCTTCCTTGGGTAAGTTTCCTTCCCCTGAAGGAAATGCCTGGGGAGAGATTTAGCTGTAAGTGATCAGCAGGCAATGAATAGTCCCAGCAGTGAAGGGGGGAACAATTTTCTCAGTCCTGAAGGCGATGATATGGGGTTATACCACACCCTACACCTCACTTCCATAGTGGACCAAAGGATAAAGTGGGAAGGAAGAGTTATAAAATCATTCCCTAGGAAAACAGGAAAACAGTCTCACTCTGAACAGTAATAGGATTAAAAGTCTTTTTCAATGCTCATTTGAGATTGAGTATCAGAGTGCTAAAGTGAGACCAATGGCTCAGACAAGGTTTTAGGAAAGGCATTATAGTTTTACCAAGGTTAAAATTTTGCTAGGATAGAAGGAATAAAAGACAAACAGGCAAGTGAGTCAAGGGTAAGTGTAAAGGAATGATAACGAAGGCTCACCGAAGCTCACAGGATAAGAAGTACGTACAGCAGGGAAATGGGGAGATACTTCAAGAAAAATGGTAGGACCAGCAAGTGTTTGCTAGAGTGTAACAATTATGAACCAATTATACCAATTTCTCTAGACAAATATTAACATAAGTAAACAAATCATATTTTAATTTTCTCTGCTCCAAGTTCAGTGGGAGGCTTCTAGTTACAAATGAAATATGTAGGAAGAACTTATATTGGAATATTCAAAGTTTAAAGAGAATAAATGAAGCCTGAAGATTTTTTTATGATTCTTTGTTAAGTATATTGATAAAAATATTTCCTCACATGAAAACATGTATCTTTTGCTATAAATAACACTTTATTTTTAATTGTATAACTTGGTATTAATTATACTGAGTGCAAATTATCCATTTTTTACGTTATGACATGTAGTGCTATAGTTAGTATGGCACTTGTAGTATTTTATGCAGTATTTAGTATAGCAGTACATTATTCATAGGTTGATTTCTATATTATCTAGCATTGAAATGGAAATGTTATGGAATTCAATGAACTATTGATTGATATGCAGGATGAATTATCTCAGGTTTATAATAATTTATGTTATAGGTCTCCTGCAGCAATTTGAACAGAAGAATTGATTACAACTTTCTGAGCTTTTTTTTTTTTTAAACCAAATACTATTATTGCTGATCTCTTTATCTGTAGTAAAAGAAATCTTTTGGGGTATTTTCCTTTAGCCTATGATTTGAAATGCCAGCTATAAAAAGACAAAGTTTATTGTTTTCATGAAGCCCTCACCATTCAGTGCTTCTAGAAACACCATACAAGAATAACATTAATGTTTCATGAGAAACTAAAGCAACTCTGCTTGTTCATTCAAGATTCAGGGCTTTCAGGAAACCATGATCCATGACATTTTTTTTTCTAATTTGGAAAGCAATGGGAAGAATACACAAATGGGCATATTTTTATTGAATTGAATTGGGTGTGTATTTAATGTTTCTTTTTTTTTTTTTAAGATTTTATTTATTTATTTGACAGAGAGAGATCACAAGTAGTTGGAGAGGCAGGTAGAGAGAGAGAGAGAGAGAGGGAAGCAGGCTCCCTGCTGAGCAGAGAGCCCGATTCGGGACTCGATCCAAGGACCCTGAGATCATGACCTGAGCCGAAGGCAGCGGCTTAACCCACTGAGCCACCCAGGCGCCCGTATTTAATGTTTCTATGCAGGTTCAGTTCTTACAAGTTAAGGCAGAGAGCTAGTAATCAATTTTAGTGGAAGAATGATATTTAGCATCTGTCTTTGACCTCTTCTTATTCTTTCTGAAACATTGTACCTTCTGAACTGATTATAGTTGACCCTTGAACAATGCGAGCATTAGGGGCTCCACACCCCATCCCCGTGTATAGCTTTCAATTCCCCAAAATCTTTACTAATAATGTCAACCAAAGCCTTACTGATAACATAAACTGTCAATTAACACACATTTTACACTTTATTCTTACAATAAAATAAGCTAGAGAAAAGAAAATGTTTTTAAGAAAATCATAAAGGAGAAAAAATACCTCTATAGTACTGTAAAAAAAAAATATATATATATATATATATGTGTGTGTGTGTGTGTGTGTGTGTGTGTGTGTTAACCTATGCAGTTCATACCTAAGCTGCTCAAGGGTCAACTGTGTAGGTCATGAGGCATGAGTCCAGGTCAATGATCAGCCTCAAAAGCAGTTTGCTCTCTCATATTACACCCAGTCTGTAAGATTTCCATAATGGAAATCTTTTGTCACTAAGGATAGGGCAACTTTAAATATATCAGAACCCCTAAGTATATTAATTAACCAAGCAATACCTGTTCAACTTTGTTCATTCTATGCCCACAATAAATTTGTAGTACGATATTAATCAAGGTGTAAAGTCCATCCATTAGTTCCTGTGTTTCTCTATGTCTTGCAAAGTTGCTTCCTTTTATTTTTATTACTAACCTCATTTCCTCAAATAAAAGCTATAGAAAAAAAAAAAAAACAACTTTGATCCAAATGTACAGCTGTTGAAAAACTGAAGTTGATTACTCCTCAGAGCAAAGAATCCCATTTTCCAATCATAAATGGACCAAACAAACAAACAAACAAAAAAAAAACCCACACCTACATCTCTGTCCTAGTGCTTTGAATTTTTAACGATGACAGCTAACTAATAAAAGTTCCCAAAGATAGCAAACACACAGTAACATGCTGGAGGGTCTCTTTAGTCAAATGTGGAGACAAAACAGCCGTGAAAGAAGTTTTTCTTTAATACTATGAAGGATATGACCTTTAAAATGTCTACAAAAGTAGATCTTTAGCTATATGCTGAGAAATAGTAGTGTTTACATTGCAAGTGCTTCTATTCATGTAAGTAGGAAAAAGTAGGGAAGTCTAGGATTACCATGATTGGTTACACAAAATTAAGAATAGTGATTACCTTTAACCATTTCAATGTATTTTTAAATCCATTTATTGCATGGCTCTGCCTGGAGAATGATTAACCATGGAGAAAGTAAAACAAGGGATAATTAAGAACCAAAGACTTATGGAAAAGACTTAAAATGATAAATTCAAGGAATACTGGAAAGCTGGAAAGATGTGTTTAAATAAAGTGTTTGAATGGTACCATTTAGGAATAAATATGACTAGAAGACATTTTAACACATTAAATCCAAAAGAAATACATTTTGAAAGCAAAATACCTTATTGTATTTAAAATTACAATTGATACCTTAAGGGAAATGTTGCTGACTTTCAAACACTTGACTTTCATATAACCTGTACTTTCATATATTAAATTTTGATGTCTAAAACTTTCCCATTTATACAGTGTTGTTTTTCATACATCATTTGACCAAATAGTTTCAACCATGCCTGCCAACCTCTGATGTTGGAGGAAAGATTCAGGTCACATCCAAACTGAAAAATGGTGTTTGTCAACTTCCAATGTGCCCAACAGGCTGTGCTTAGTGTAAGCACTTCTCCACCCTCTACTTGCTGCTGTGTGAACCATAATTTTATATCATGATTTTAATTAGTTTTGACTCTCTCATATAGAATTACTCTCAGAAATACATCTATAAGTGATTCTTCAGATAGTTTTTTTATTTCATAAATACCAATCAGAAACCTTAGAAAACAAACCCAAGCTAACTTGATTCATTGTGTTATTTATCTTAGTAAAGGTATTTCAGGAAATTTATTTATAAACTTCATTAAAAGATTTTCAACATAAGACCAATCACAATTACATCTTATACAACAACCTGCCTTTCCTGATTTCAATGGCCTATCATTCATCTAAGAAGTTACATAATAATATCCACAGAATCTCCAGAATATCTGTATTGATACTAATAGATTGTATGATATTTTAAAAATCACAACCTTCTGCTTCAAGCCCTAACAAAAACAATGTTCAGCAATTGGCTTCAAATAACAATATCTTTCCTTTGGATCACATTAATTTTAAAGAATTCCTAGTGTTAACACCCACCCCAAGTGTTTTAGAAAGGAAATAGATTTTTGTAAAATAGTTCTTTATTATTATGTTATCTTAATAGAATGGTTCTGACCACTAAGAACTTTCATTCTTTTCTTCTGATGTTGCATTCATTTTCTCCCCTCTGTCTCTTCTCCCCAGTTTCACTTTAGATACGGAATTGGTATTCTCCAAATCGTTTATAAAATACTGATGTATTACTGAACAGCACAAGTTCTCAGTAACTTGGTAAATTTAATCTGTAATGCTGGGTGACAAAGGAACAGACAATAGGAAGTAAGAGTTAATCAAATTTGCCTTGAGCTTTTTGGGAAAATCTCTGCATGCTATTTATATTGGTAAGAGTTGAGGAAAAGCACAAAGAGTTGAGAGACAAAGAAAGAAATGCAGAGAGAGGTTTCTACATTATGGCTTACTTCTAAATAAATAACAATAATGATCTGGTGTTGGGCTCAGCTAAACATCTATGAAATGGAGATGGAATTAGTAACACTGACTTCACAGGGTTGTTCTAATAATTAAATAAGTTAATGCTATAACCACTTAGGATAGTGTCTGACACATAATGCACAATAAATGTTAGGGATTATTATTTTTTGTGTGTAAAGTCCTGTTGGCTTACCACCTATAAAATGTCCAAGTCAGAAAAGGATCTGTAAGGTCACCTATCATAACTACTTAGCCAAGACTGAATCTTTTCCACAATAATTCCTGTCAAGCAATCATTTAATCTCTGCCTCTACCATTTGTTCTATCCATTTCTCATATACTTCTGAGAGTCATTATCCCAGCCCCTCTTTCTTGACCTTAGTCTACCTGTGAGCACCCCATTAGGATGTGTGCCTAAAGCAAAACAAAAATGCCTCACTATGAGGCATTAACTTTTTAAGTTAAATTTAATTAGCCAAGGTATAGTACATTATTAGTTTTTGATATAATGTTCATAGATTCATTAATTGAATATAACACCCAGTGCTCATCATACTAATCCTCTTAAAAAACAAACAAACAAACAAACAAAAAATAAAGTGCAACTATTTCATTTCTGTTTTCCCTTGCCTCAGGTGATATGCAAAGAGGTCTTGACATCTTTGTGTCTTTCTCCTAGCCCAGTGAATGGTGGTGAGCAGAAGCAATGTGTCTACACAGGCAACTACAAATCCAAGTGATTGTTATGCCCACCTTGGAGAAGGGATGATATATATATATATACATAGCAGGGAAGGACAAAGGGCCACATGAGATAACTCTTTAGGAAGAGGAACATTAGCACACCAACTCAGACACTACAGTATAATCAGAGCCACCTACATTACACAGATACTGAGTGAGCCAGAGGAAGACCCTAGACTTCTTTTTACCTTGGGTTTTCAATTCCACATAAAGAGGCATCTCTTATCTGGTATCTTTACTCTCAAACTCAAAGATAATTATGCCTAGAAAACAGATGAGAAGATAGGACTTTGGAGTCTGACCACACCCTCTTTCCTCTACCTCAACAGCCACTGACACTTCAATAACTCTCTCTTGGAAAGAGGGAGGATTCGTTTTTAACTGAAAGTAAGACCCGATTTTGAAATAAGTCTGAGAATTAAATAACAAAATTATATTCTCCCAATAAACCAAAGTGAAAAGGTAATTACAGAACCTGAAGAACAAAGTGTTGTGAAAGACCCAGGCATCCAGTCGGAGAAAGGAACAGTTACTAGAAGAAATTAAAACATAAAATAGTTAAGATTAGTTACACATACAATAGACACTTAACAAATGGATTTTATCTACAATGCTGGTGTCTACAAAGGGGTTGTGGTCACATTGCCCTGGCCTTGGGGTGAGTATATATTGAGATTTTTTTTGGAAGAAAACTGACAAGTAGTCAAGTCCTAGTGTGTACAGAGTTCCAGAGCACTCATTATCCTACAGATGAGACTAAGACTTGCTGGAGAGTTTACACTGTTAGCAACATTCCAGTAGCAAATTCCCATTACCCTCATATTTATAGGGAAGTTGGAAGACTACTTATGCTTCAGTGTAATAATGACAGCACTCTAGCAGCCCAGGGAGGTGGCTTTATTAGAAAGGGGAGCCTCTGGAGCTCAGGGCTGTCATCAGACAATTTTATACAGGAGTTAACTCAAAACTCCTGAGCCAAATCCCTGCTAAACTCTCAAAAGAGCAGGGGAACTGCGAGCCCCCCCAGGCTATCAGATCTGTCATACCATTTGCCCTTATGTATTTACATTTTATTTGCTATGCTATACCAGTTTTCTCTGATCTGCTGTTCTAGTAACCCTGCCCAAAAAAGAAATGAGGTTAGTTGACATGAATTGCACTTAGGTTGCCTGTACTAGGTCTTAATGATCAGGCCTTCTTCTCCTAGGTGCTCACAAATCATCCGCTTAATAATTGAATTTGGAGTCATTTGGGGAATTGATGTCAAGGTCACATACATACAGTTTACATAATGTACCTGCTTTCCCCTTCAGAGGATCAGAGCAGCTAACTTCCAGACCCTCTCCTGTTTGCCACCACTCATGCAGAGCCCCTGCCAGTAATCTCTAGGTAAAATGTTTCAGTGCCCTAACAGTCCTTGCCTGATCCTGGAGAATGGAACTAATTTAAAGTTGCTAGGGGGGTTTCTTATAAACTCCTCACCCATCTGAGGTTCAAATTTATTTCCCCAGTGTTCATTCAAACGTTTTTTGGTCAGAAATTCATTCTATAAAAAGAAAATGGAACCAAAATCAATGCATTGATATTCCCCTGTTGAAGGAGAACAATTTGTACATCTTACATAATCTGCTGATGCAATGAGGCTTGATGCTACTCAATTATGACAACTTACACTCTGCTTCTGCATGAAACATTTCTAATGAGTGTCCCCTTATTACTTAGCGTTGAGAGATCTAACTCATCCATTAGAGCCCTGCTGAGATACAAGCAATATCTAACATTTTTTTAAGACCAAAAAAAAAAAAAAAAAAAAAAAAAAGTATAAATGTCAAGCCAAACTTCTAAAATCCAGTTTCAAGAGCTAGAAATAAGTCTTAGAAATATTTGTGCTGAGACAAATAATGTATCAGAGTCAACCTTTTTTTGCTTAAATTTGTTTCATTTTATATATCACATCTTTGAGTACCTTATATTTTAACATTCAAGATCCTGCCTTAATATATATAGCTCTTTTAACTCTATTGAATGAACTAGTATATTTCATCAACAAGCAATGCAAGACCTTATCATGTGGTGAAATTTAAATAAATATATTTTATTTAAAAATGTCTTAAATTAAAATTTGAAAAATCTCCTTTATTATTTGTAATTCATTCCTAGATTTTTTTTTTACTGCATATCATAGATTTCTTTAAGTTATTCTTATACTTCATGCATATGGTTCTTTTTTTTTTTCTTGGTATAATTTCCTATAATATTTCAAAATGCACCATACTGTTTGGTAAATAGAAGAGCTTGTTTTTTGGTTTGTTTGGTTTTTGCTTTGTCACACCCAGTGGGAGGTGATAACAGTAGATTAAGTTTCACTCATGAAAGCTCCAGGTATTAAAATATTTCCCAATATCAACTTAATAGGGTGACCAACAATGGTAGTGACAATGGTCACTCATTCCTGCCCATACTCCTTCTCACTCTCACTCCCAGGAGTAAGTAAGTAGTTGTTGTAGGTCAAATATTTTTCAAGTTATATACCTAGACTAAAAAGTTTTAAAATGTTATTGATCCTAAAAGAACTGCAGCTTAAAATTTTTTCTAAAGTTTCTATGATTAATAAACCTGTTATAATAGTCTGTTTTTTTTCATATATTTTTTATGACATAGAAAATATAACCTAAATTTAAAAACCCAGCAAAATGAATAACACTGTACGTAACAGATCTTAAGGTTTTAGTTAGTCTGAACTAATAAAACATCAATAAATATTTCAATAAATACTTCAAAAGTTAAGCAAATAAGACAGATTAAGGTTATGTATTAATTATAACTTACATGCTTACAATCGCCTACAAAGTCAAACTGCTATCCTGTGAAAATACATATGGAAATATGAAAACATAAACATATGGCTTCTGAAAATATGTGAGACAGTGGAATTGAAAGGTTTTTTCCTAATTAATAATTAGCAATAACATCTGTCTATTTGTATTTTCTAGATCTTTAAGCCACACATGTAAAATTCTCGTCATTATTTATCCAGTAGCACTTTTAAAATACCAACCAAATGAAAGACAACTTGTATTTGAACAATTAGGCTGGATATTTACAAGATCTCAGAGAGACAATTATTTAAAAGATTGAGAAGGAGCACATACTACATCATTGAAATTTTCCAGGTGAAATTTGTCTGGGACAAAGCAGGATAAATGGAAACCTCAAAATTTTACCGAGGGGAAAAAATCTTCACTATTTAATTACTTATAACTTCCTTTATTCCAAAACTCCTTGAACAAGAGTATGGTGCCATCTTTACAACATAAGGACAAATGACTTATGACATAGTTTGGTCCATCTGGAAAGAAAAAAAAAAAGGTTCTCATAAATAGATTATAAAGTAAAAATTGTACTGATTCATTTGGAAGTGTATGAACTTAATATAGTTACTAAAATTCAAAAAAAGTTTACTGATGTAAATGGTGCAATGATATAAATAGAGTATGGTGACTACAACTCTCAGGGACGTAAATTTTATAGATGTAAACTCCCTCATATGCAGTCAACTAACATTTAATAGGGAAGCCAGGGATATCTAGTGAGAAAGAATAGTCTCTTTAACAAATTTTGCTGAGAAAGATGGATAACCACATTTTAAAAAACAAAAAAACAAAAAACAAAAAAAAAAAAACAAATGAAATTGGACTCATTTTTTTTTAAACACCACTCACAAAAATTAACTCCAAATGATCAAAAACTTAAACATAAAACCTGAAAACATAAAACTCCTAGAAGAAAACATAGGGAAGAAGCTTCTTGACAGTGGTCTTAGTAATGATTTTTTTTTTTTTTTATGAGACACTAAAGAATAAATGACAACAACAAACTCAACAAATGGCACTATACCAAACATCAAAGCTTCTGCATATCGAAGGAAATCCTCAACAAAATGTAAAGACAACTTACAAGATGAGAGAATATTTGCAAACCATGTATATGATCAGAGATTAATACCCAAAATCTGTAAAAAAAAAAAAAAAAAAAAAAAAAAAAACTCCTACAACTGGGGTGCCTGGGTGGCTCAGTGGGTTAAAGCCTCTGCCTTCGGCTCAGGTCAAGATCTTGGGGTCCTGGGATCAAGCCCCACATCGGGCTCTCTGCTCAGCAGGGAGCCTGCTTCCCCCTCTCTCTCTCTGCCTGTCATTCTGCCTACTTGTGATCTCTGTCAAATAAATAAATAAGATCTTAAAAAAAAAAAAAAACCTCCTACAAATCAGTAACAATGAAATCTAATTAATAATGGTCAGAGGAACTAAAAAGCATTTTTCGAAAGAAGACATCCAAATGGCCAATGGGCACATGAAAAAGTGCTGAGCATCACTCATCATCAGAGAAATGCAAACCAAAACCATGCTGAGATATCGCCTTATCCCTGTAAGAATAGCTATCATCAAGAAGACAAGAGAGATAGGGATCCCTGGGTGGCTCAGTCCATTAAGGGTCACGATCCCAGGATCCTGGGATCGAGTATCACATCGGTCTCCTTGGTCAGCGGGGACCCTGCTTCTCCCTCTGTCTGCTGCTCCCTCTACTTATGCTCTCTCTCTCTGACAAATATAAATAAATAAATACATAAATACATAAATACAAAGTCTTTTTTTTTTTTTTAAAGGAAGACAAGAAATAACAAGTGTTTGTGAGAATATGGAGAATAGGGAAACCTTGTGCATTGTTGCTGGGAATGTAAATTTGTTTAGCCACTATGGAGAATAGCATGGATGGTTTTTAAAAATTAAAAATAGAACCACCATTTAATCCAGCATTGCCACATGTGAGTATATATGCAAAGGAAATGAAAACATGTTACCAAGAGACATATGTACTCCCATGTTCATTGCAACATCACTCACAATAGCTAAGACATGGAAGACGTAATTTGCTTTGTAAGCATTGGTGAATAGATGAATGGATAAAGATAGTGTGGTATATAGATATACAACAGGATATTAATCAGCCAGAAGAAAAAAATATCCTGCTATTTTCAACAACATGGAAGAGCCTTGAGGATGTTATGCTAGGTAAGAAAGTAACACAGAAAAAGACAAAGACTGTATCATCTCTCTTACATGTGATGCCTAGTGAAATGGTGGTTTCCAGAGTTTGGAGGTTAGAAGAACAAGACAGATGTTGTTTAAGGTTACACACTTGCAACTGGTACATAAAGTCCTGGACTTAATACAGAGTACAGTAATTATACACAATAAAACTGTATTATAAACAGGAAACTTGCTAAGTAGGTAGATTGGAATTGTTCCCAAAACTAAAAGAAATGATAATTATGCAACATAACAGCAGTATTAGCTAATGCTGCAATGCCAATCATACTGCAAACAATCAATACATTTTACAACCTTGGGGTGCCTGGGTGGCTCAGTGTGTTAAGCCTCTGCCTTCAGCTCAGGTCATGATCCTGGGGTCCTGGGATCGAGCCCCGCATTCTGCTCTCTGCTCAGCAGGGAACCTGCTTCCCTTCCTCTCTCTACCTGCCTCTCAGCCTACTTGTGATCTCTCTCTGTCAAATAAATAAATAAAAATCTTAAAAAAAATACATTTTACAATCTTAAACTTACACATGATGTTGTATACAAATTATATCTCAATTAAAAAATAATGACTTGTTCCTACAAAGGGAATTTCTATAATCTGGCATCTTAATTTATTCTGACATAGTTGCAAAAGAATTCATTGTTTCTTTATAGAATATCAATGCTTTAAGAGAAAGCAATCACAAATGTATACTGACAATAACTATGAAAACTACAAAACCAGAGTAAAAATAGTATATTTGAAACTTTAATCAGAAATCACCTTCTTAAATCAGTTTATTATTCTAAAAAGCCAATGTAATTATTTATGAATTACCTCAATAATTTCTTATGTTAAATGTACAAAGCATGTTGATTACTCAAATGACTTCTCTCTAATAAGTGTTATTTATTATTCTTAAATGGAAGAAATTGCCACAACTGGAAAGATCTAAAAGTACAATCTAAAATTTATAAGAAGGCACACAAAGAAAGTCCTGAAGCATCTATAAATATAAGTGCCACAGAATATACAGAACAGGATCACATACATCATCAACACAGTTTTCCTACTTCACAATTATAAGCTTGTAGCATTTATACTTTCTCAACATTTTAAAATATATCAAAATAGGAGAACATGAGTCTTATGCTGTCGTTTTGTATTAGTGTAGTCTTAAATAGAGTCAACAAATGTTTTCTAAAACTTTTACAAATCTAATTTTTATTACTGAAATCAAATAATGATAACACATGAAAATAGTTACATTAAACATAAAATCGATACAGTGACAAATTTTCTGCTACTTTAGATTATCTGTTCAAATGTTCTGATATGAACAATCAAGAGTTGACTCTGTTCTGATAAGTACAGAAACATCTTCTACAATCTTCAGGGAATTTTTTCTACAGGAAAATATTTAGGATTGCCCTTGATTTTGTATTGCATATTCCCTACAATTACTATGATGTTAGAAAAAATACACACACATATATATCATGTGTGTGTGTTTTGAGAAAAAATTTAAAATTATATCTGCATATTGCTTAAATTCAAATTCAGCCTCCACAATTGTGAGACTACTCACACTGTATTATGGAATACAGTATAGAGGTTCTTCAAAAAATTAAAAATACAACTATCATATGATCCATCAAACCCAACTTTGGGTATATATCCAAAGGAAATGAAAGCAGGATATCAAAGAGATATTTAAATTTCTATGTTCACTGCAACATTATTTACAATGGCCAAGATATGGAAATATGGAAATAATCTAAATGTCCATTAATGGATGAAAGGAAAATTTATATATATATTATATATATATATAAAATAGATATATATTTATACACACAATTATATCATATATATCATATATAATATATAAGATTATTAGAATATATAGAGATTAGATTATTATATATGTATATACAATTATATCACATATATTAGATTATTAGATATATAGAGATTATTATATGTTATATTATATATTAGATTAGGTATATATAAGATATATAATTATATATTATTTATATATTATATATATATATATATATATATATATATATATATATATATATGATTATTTAGCCATGAGAAAGAAAGAAATCCTGCCATT
Organism: Mustela nivalis; assembly: GCF_964662115.1. Taxonomy (NCBI): domain Eukaryota; kingdom Metazoa; phylum Chordata; class Mammalia; order Carnivora; family Mustelidae; genus Mustela; species Mustela nivalis. Next base: position 135,332,819 of record NC_139023.1, on the reverse strand, counting down.
TGGAGCAATATGGATGGATACCAAAGGTATATGTTAAGTGAACTATTTCAGACAAAGAAAAACAAATACTATATTCTATCACTTATACATGGAATCTGAAAATGCGAACTGTAGGAAGTAAAATGGTGGTTACTAGGCACTGGGAATAGAGGTACTGAGAAATGATTAGTTATAACTACTTAGCCATTAGTTATGGCCATCTATCACCTGTCTATCTTGGTTTTTATTTCTTCCCACTAATAGATGACCCTTAACAGAGTGACTGTTTTCTTATCATTCAATGTCTTACTGTATCTTTACTGTTCAATATCCAATAAAGAGAAAAGCATCTTCACAAGGTATGTACATAACTGTTTGAGTGAGTGGATTAATGTATACTGTTTGAAAGAACTATATTAGTCAAAGGCAATAGTTCCTCTTAAGGCAAGTGTCTGACTAATGTATACATCATATAGGTGTATTTACAACTGAGTATCACTAAAATTTACTTACAATATAGGACAGATTTTGTGTTATAAACTGCACATGTATTATATTTCTTCACAGTGCCCCAATGAAGCAGGTAACATTTAGATTTCCACTTTGCCAATAAGAAAATGCAGCTTAAAGAGATTGAATAACTTACCCAGTTAGTGATTGAAAGAGTCAGGATAATACTTTGTGCCCAATTTTATCTCATTATAAAGATAAAGAGATACACACATGAACCATATGCCACAATTCCACCCTACATATAGAAGAGCTACTCAAAGATCACATCCTTCCCTGATGGCTCAATAGCACCATTTTCAGGTACAAAGCCAAAAATATTATAAAGCACACTTGAAACCCTGACACACTTAATGCCAGATCAAAAAGTTATGCATATTAGCTAATTAGGAACTAACTGAAGGTCTTTAAATCTTCTAAGTAATGTATTTTACATAGAAATTAGCAAAACCATTGCCAAATTACTGGTTCACTTGGCTGAATGTTATATTTTGCTATAATAACGAGTGTTCCAAGTATTGAAAGCCTTTAAAAATCAATGAATATTGCTCCTGTGTAAACATCAGGCTGGAGACCACATACAACTACATCATAGATTTTCAGTAAGGTGGTAATTGTGGACAAAACTGCAATGGCAATTTACTCCACCGTGATGTATTTTCATAATACCTGTGCTCACTGAGAATTCTTACAGTCTCTTCCCTCCCCCTTCGAGAAATAGGAGATTATGGATTAGAGTTAATTGTTAAGATTTTATTATGATAATCAGCCTTTCTTCTATTTATAGAACAGGTGTTTCTTATATTCAAAATACTATTGGCCAAGAGAAACTGATAATAATTTTGGCATCTTATGAATTGAGTAAGGAAGTGTTTATTTCTGATTCTCATTATGAAATGTGAAAATTGTGCAAAGCAGTTATCAATACCATCATCAGAAATTCTACAATATGTACATATTATCAGACACCGGGACACATGTATAGTTTGTAGATTGAAATTACCTCTACGGTGCCTGGATGGCTCAGTGGGTTAAGCTTCTGCCTTCAGCTCAGGTCATAATCTCAGGGTCCTGGGTTCAAGTCCCACATCGGGCTCTCTGCTTGGCAGGGAGCCTGCTTCCTCCTCTCTCTCTCTGCCTGCCTCTCTGCCTACTTGTGATCTTTGTCTGTCAAATAAATAAATAAAAATCTTTAAAAAAAAAAAAAAGAAAGAAATTATCTCTAGAAGAATGGCACAGGTAAACCAAAGGTTGAAAGAATGTCAGCTGAGGTTGAAGAGATATCTTAAGTAATTATAATTATTTTCCTTGCTTTGAAAAATATTAGATATATGGAAATAGTGAATAGATTCAAAAATTAAGTCAGTTACTCATGATCTCTGCAGAAACAGTTTTTCTTTACCAATTATTAATTCTCCCTCTCCCCACTCCCTCGCACTGGCTTAACTACTATATGTAAACTCAAACCAAGTTTCTTGTTTTAAATACTATTTTAACAGCCAGTGACAATGTTGATGACTTAATCCTTCTTAAGCATTTCCTTTCATTGGGTTTTCTAACACCATACTGATTTTTCTCTTAAAGGTGTAGGTACTCTTCTTCCTCTTTTGAAGTCATGCCTCTGTTTACTGAGTCATTAAATGCTGACATTCCTCAAGTTTGGGTCCTAGAACTTCATTCTTTTATCATTTTCAAGAAACATGATATCAGAATATACCTATAAATACACTATACCTAAATGTATATCTCTAATCCAGAAATTTTCTATTAGCCCCGAACTCATATTACAGCTTTTCATAGGCAATATAAATTCTTTTTATTTCAAAAATGACTTTATGATCTTACTTTCAAGTCTTATCAATTTCCAGTGATACTCATCTTACTAGATTGCATAACACTCAATCCTGTGATTCATCATTCTTTTTCTCCTCTAACTCCCTGTATTTCATGTATCCATGAATATTGCCAATATTATATCATACCTCCGGAATATTTTTACTTGGTCCCATTCCATTCACAATCATCATAGTTAGTCTCTTTCCTGATTTATCAAAACAGACTCCAAACTATTAGCAACCATGATTGCACTGTTCCTTCCTTGAAGCTCTTCTCTACAATGCAACAAAATTATTCCTGAAATCAGGGCTAATAAAGCTAGTACCTTGCTTAACTTATTTCAGTGGCTTCTCACCAAGCTTCATTCAAAAGGGAATAGATATTTCAAACAGATGATTAATTCAAGAAATCGCTTATTGCCATGGTTGAACGGTAAAAGATAAAAAATTGAGATGATCAAGAGTTTAAACACAGGAAAAAGTTACCATATCCAGCATTAAGGAAACAAAGGGGGAAAGTATTATAAGAATTTAAGGACTAGGAGGAGGGGTACTATTGGGATCTTGATCAGATTTCTGAGGAAGCTTCATGCAGCTGGTGCAGAGTGGCAATAGAATTGTGGATCCTGCTGCTGCCACAATGTTGATGGAAACTAGGAAACAGGAAGAAAATCACAACTTTATTCTTCCTATATTCCAATTTCCCTCTAGCCTGTTTTTTGTTGTTTTTTTTTTTTGTTTGTTTGTTTGTTTTTAAGGTGAGACATTTTTTTGAGTGTTCCAGGATTCATGATTTATGCACCACACCCTGCGCTCCATGCAATATGTACTCCAGCCAGCTTTCTTAATGACAGAGTTTAATAGACTGCAACCCCCACCCCAAGAACTATGTTCCTGTTTATTCTGACCACTACATCAAAAATAGCATAGACTGAATGGCTTATAAACATCAGAAATTTATTTCTCACTGCTCTGGAGCTGGAAATTCCAAGATAAAATTGCTGGAAGATTCAGTGTCTTTAAGGACCTGCTTTCTAGTTCACAGAGAACCATCTTCCTGGTGTGTCCTAACACAATAGAAGGGGAGAAGGAGCACTCTGGTGTCTCTTTTATTAAGACACTAATCTTATTCACTTCTTAAAGGTTGCATCTCTAAATACCATCACATTGGAGGTTACAGTTTCAACACAGTAATTTGGGGGAGGCAGGGGATGACACAAATATTTAAGCTACAGAATTTTCCCCCTGGATATAAAAATTAATGTCCTTCTTACATATAAAATACACTCATTCCATTCCAGTAGCCCCCAAATTCTTGACTTATTTCAGCATCAACGCAAATTCAAAACCCAAATCTCATCTAAATCAGGGGCACCTGGGTGTCTCAGTTGGGTGAGTATCCTTCTCTTGGTTCTGGCTCAGGTTATGATTTCAGGGTTCTGGGATTAAGCATCACATGGGCTCTGTGCTCAGCACTGAGTTTGCTTGATATTCAATTTCCTTCACTCCCTCTGCCCCTCCCTGTGCTTTCTCTCTCTCTCTCTCTCTCTCTCTCAAATAAATAAGTAAATAAAATCTTTAAAAATAAATAAATAAATAAATAAATAAATATCATCTAAATCACATATGGTGAGAGTCAAGGTGTTTCTCATCCTGAGGTAGAATTCCTCTTTATCTGTAAAACCAAATAAATTGTGTCCCTGGTAGAGGGGCACCTGGGATGCTCAGTCAGTTAATTGTGACCGGCCTTTGCTCAGGTCATGACCCCAGGGTCCTGGGATTGAGCCCCACATTGGCCTTTCTGCTCAGCAGCTCTGCCTGCTACTCCACTTGTTTGTGCTCTCTCTCTCTCTCTGTCAAATAAATAAACAAAATCTTTTTTGAAATTTAAAAATGAAATGGTAGAAAAGGCTTTTTATTTTTTTGCCCCTGTCTCCATAACTTCCATTTGCCTACTCCTCTTCCCCTTCTCACATACACCCCACCTTGCAACACACACACTGTGGGCCTGTGATGGGCCTGAAACCCCTGATGGCCTTCATGGTCATTCTTTCATTGTCTTGGAGAATAGCTCCTAGCTTCTGTTGAGATAGTGGATTCACACTAATCTATCAAGTGTTCCCTCTGAACAAGTTTTCTTATTTTTTTCCAGTATGTCTAGCCTGTGATTTTCCAAATCTTTAAATTCTGCTTCCTATCTGAGTAATAGTTCCATCTTTAAATCAGTTTTCTCTTCTTGCATTTTATTGTAAGCAATCAGAAGGAGTGAAACTTCTCTTCAATCATTTGCTTAGACGTTTCCTTAGCCAAATATCCAACTTTATATCTTGCAAGTTCTACCTTCCACAAAATAAAAGACATGAACATAACTCAGGTAAGTTCTTTTCCACGTTATACAAAGGATCATCTTTCTTCTAGTTTCCAATAACATTCCTCATTTCTGTATGAGACCTCATCTGAATAGCCTTTACTTTTCATGCTTCTGTCAACATTCTATCCAAGATTACTTACTCTCTAACCAGGGAGAGAGAGGCTTTCTCTCCAGTTCTTTTTTCTTCTGAACTCTCACCAGAATCACCTCTTATGGTCCATTCACAACAGTGTAGGGTTTTGTTTGTTTGTTTTTGTTTGTTTGTTCATTTTTTAACATGCACAACCAAAGTCTTCCAATCTCTATACACACTACCCAATTTCACAGCCACTTCTACATGTTTCAGGTATTTATTACTGCAGTGCCCCATTTTTGGTACCAGCTTCTATCTCTGTTCTCATTGCTACAACAAAAATATCAGACTGGGAGTCTTATAAACAACAGAAACTTATTTCTCACAATTCTGGAGGCTTGGAAGTCCAAGATCAAGATGCTGACAGATTCGGTGTCTGGTAAGATCTCAACTTCCTAGTATAGGGATTGGTCATCTTCTCCCTGAGTTTTCATATGGTAGGAAGGGGAAGGGCACTCTCTGGGGAATTATACTAATTCCATTTATGACAGCTTTTAATTCTATGACCATTATGATCACCTCCCAAATTCCTTAACTCCAAATACTTTCACCAGCTAGTCTCCAGGAACTGACCTTTACTGCATATCTGCTTGTATTCACCAAATTTAGTCCTACATTTTTCCTTAAGCTTTAGTTTCCAGCTTATCTCTTAACTCAAGCACAAGACCTGACAAGTATAGCAACCCATGATGAAAACTGAAACTTCCCATCCAGCAGTAATGACTGCCTGGACATAGAGTGCCAACCAGGCCAGACCACCCAGACCAGGTTGAATTTATCCCACAACTCATGCCTGTGAAAATATACCATAGAGTGACTGGTGGAGTGATGGAGAATTATGTTTATCATCTCCACCTAAGGAAGAGCACAAGCCTCATGTACATAACATATAGGCATATATGCACATGGCCATGTTTCCTTAAGGTACATGTACAACCTTATGCCCACCTCTACATATGATGATAAGGCTCCCCTTTCTAAATATTTATTCTAGGGGCACCTGGGTGGCTCAGTGGGTTAAAGCCTCTGCCTTTGACTCAGGTTGTGGTCCCAGGGTCCTGGGGTCAAGCCCCAAATTGGGCTCTCTGCTCAGCAGGGAGCCTGCTTCCCTTCCTCTCTCTCTCTGCCTGCCTCTTTGCCTACTTGTGATCTCTGTCAAATAAATAAATTTTAAATTTTTTAAAAAATATTTATTCTAACCCTGAATAAAAGGAATCCATTCACCTTTGTTCGGGGAGTCACAACTTTGGAAGTTATTCCCTATGATCTCCCTATCTGCCATAAATAAATCTTTATACAACAACTCTACCTGGTGTGTTTCTATCCTGTGCTTCACCAAGATGAGAACACAGTTTGGTTACAATACCATTCCGCTGAGGGAAAAAATTCAACCTATGAATTTTATGGCAGGGGGAGGGTGGAAAGGGAGGAACAAGTATTCAATTTAAAGCAGACCCTAAAGGGAAACTGAGAAAAATGGTACTTTTCCTGAGAAAAAATAGTAAAAACTGCCTATTCATGATTCTGAAAAGAAATTTCAGTTAAGTTTTTTAAGAATAGAACCAAACACAAGGAAAAAAAAAAGTGCTATTTATAACATTGACTAAAACTATGGTTACTACAGGAACTGCCACCTCTGCCTTTTTTATCACCAATTTAAGTCATTTCTTTCCCATGATAACTCAGAGCCAAGTTGGGAAACCATAAGAATTAGTCATATTAGTTCTCTTGACATATTTTTTAATATGATTAAATAATCATCTAGTGCTTTCCAATAAAATAAATTGAACCTAATGCTTACATTTTACTTTATATGGTTGTGTAATTCAATTTTCCTTCAGCAGATTACTACAGGGCAAAGGTAAAATTTCCTCATTGAGAGTTAATATAGTTACTCTGAATTTCTTGGAGCTATACTTTAGTGACATATGACAGTTTTCATTAGTAGAAGCAGTGCTTAATAGGTACAAAAATTAAATTGTTGCAGTCTAAAATTCTCCTTGATATCATTAAAATTTAGTTGGAGGAAATTTTAAGTGGGATAAAAGGCAAAATTGTGCTGGAAGGTGATATTATTAATAACATTTTCCTCATTAGAAAGTCAGAAAAAATGTCATAATTATATATTAAAACCAGTTTAAAGATGTTCCCTTTAGTTGTACAGTCAAAGTACAAAAAAGATTTAGAAATTAATTGTACTCAAAGCAAAATGTGTCAGTAGAAAGGTTTGTCAAAAGGGGATTTATATCTTCAGGACTTATTCAAAAATTTAATGAAGGATTACAACCGGGACTTACAAAAAAATAAAATAAAATAAAGCACTCTATGTGGATTTAGCCTGAGAAAAACCATTTTAGACTGGAACACTGATGATTTAAGGATTTTAGGATTTAAGCTATTCACTTTTTTGTCTGTATTAAGATTATTTTGTAAGACCCTTATTAAATTTTGTCTGAGCCATTAAGGAATCATTTGTCAAAATGATTTTTTAGTATTGTCTAGATATGTAGTGATTTTCCCTTTCTCTCTTTCCTTTTTTTTTTAATAACTTAAAGTATTTTTCTTCCAGTTTACATCACTTTTTTAATGCTAAAGCTACAAAAGAAATTACTACCTTAATTTTTTTTCATTTTTTAAATTTATTTTCAGTGTTCTAGCATTCATTGTTTATACACCACACCCAGTGCTCCCTACAATACATGCCCCCCATAATACCCACCACCAAGCTCACCTAACCCCCTACCCCCCCAAAACCCTCAGTTTTTTACTCAGAGTCCAGAGTCACTCATGGTTTGTCTCCCCCTCCAGTTTCCCCCAACTCGCTTCTTCTCTCCATCTCCCTGTGTCCTTCATGTTGTTCCTTATGCTCCACAAGTAAGTGAAACCATATGATAATTGACTCTCTCTGCTTGACTTGTTTCACTCAACATAATCTCTTCTAGTCCTGTCCATGTTGCTATAAAAGTCAGGTATTTATCCTTTCTGATGGAAGCATAATACTCCATTGTATATATGAACCATATCTTCTTTATCCATTTATCCATTAAGATTACCTTAATTTTTAAGACACAGTTTTATTTTTCATGATTCCAACATTCAGTTCATATATACTTACCTGTCATTTACTTATATTAATAACATTATGGATATTTATTAGTATTCTCATTAAAAATATAAAAAAATGATAAGCACTTTACAACCTTTTTATTTGCTCTTGATTATTTAGAAACTTAAATATTTTATTTTGAAAAATGAGATTTTTTTAGAGAAAATGGTTTAAGTTATTATATTTTATGAGTACATAAATGTACATTAGATACTAAGGAAGTAAATTAAACAGGATAAAATTTCAATGGTAGCCTTAATGGTTTGGTGGCATGTAAAACTTTGAAACACCAATTATCTATGTGCCAGATTTAGGCTCATAACATGATTTAATACAAGGACTGAATTTTCCTCTATTTCCATGTAAAATAAATAAGTATTCCATATTTGGTTATTTATGCTATTGTCATTTCTTCCATATCATTGCTTATTAGAAGATGACACTCAATTTGCATTTAAAAATTTTAAGACTAATTTTCACTAAGTATGAGACATCTGCAGACTCTCTGCTGAGACTTTTGGTACTGCAAACAATCAGAGTAGACATATTCTACATCTGCCATCCTTTATAATCTAAACTGCTGCAAGAAAGAAAATGCATTTCTATTTCATAATGAAAAGGAAGTATCTGAATGTCAACTAGTACACACAAAAGATTGCTATCTGAGTTGCTAAGCTTGGATTGTTTGACATTAAATGTTTTAGCAGCTAATTCTTATGAATTATTGATGTTCTCATCATTTAGCAAATGGATCACATCACTATAGTAATTAGCACCCTGCCTCTTCTGCTTATCATACTTAATGTGTCATGAAAGAGCTTAGTTTAGGACTTAAAAAAAAAAAAAGATGAGATTTGTTATATTTCATTCCTAAACAGAAGATACTCAATCTAGGTCTTAGGGATAATATTCAACAGGTTACTGTTAAAAATAGGGTATGTATGGAGCTACTGTTTTTCTTTCAAATATTGCTTTGGAAGAATAATAGTAATCTGTTAATTTGGGGAGATTCAACTTTAACATGTTCCCAAGTTAGCAAAAATCACATCACTTCTAGTCATGCACAGGCAGAGGAAAATTATTTTCAAAAATAGTTACTACTCTATAACCAGGTTTATATCTTTCATTATTCTTTATTACTGATAGTTATAATTGAAAATATTCTACTTTAAAAATACCTTAAGTAATTCACTCTTAAATAAATGTTAAATACCTAAAAATAATAATATGTATTATGGGTAGGATTCTTTTTTTTTTTTTTTAAAGATTTTATTTATTCATTTGACAGAGAGAGACCACAAGCAGGCAGAGAGGCAGGCAGAGAGAGAGAGAGAGAGAGAGAGAGGAGGAAGCAGGCTCCCTGCTGAGCAGAGAGCCCGATGTGGGACTCGATCCCAGGACCCTGGGATCATGACCTGAGCCGAAGGCAGCGGCTTAACCCACTGAGCCACCCAGGCGCCCCATGGGTAGGATTCTTTATTTTTTATTATTATCCCTAATTTGTAAAGTAGCAATACTATCAGGATTTCAAGCATTGTTGTTACTCGGATTACATTTAGGACTTTTCAAGAAGAGAATAATATAGTCTATAGGGATTTAATACTCTTACAGTAACTCTAATAAACAAGGTTCATTTTGTTATAAAATTTCTTAATGTACTTATTTTTGCAAAACAATTCACTTTTTCCAAAAGTCTAGTATCCCTACCAGTCAAGTGATTTTGGCTTCAAACATCCTCTATTAAGAAACTCATTTAATTTGGGAAGAAAAAGCATGTCAGCTGCTCTTATACCTTGCCTAATTGAATATCAAAAATGAAGGTCCAGGATTTCTCACAAATAGCTCTCCAGCAGTTTCTTCATTTTTACTGGCAATAGAATTGTTTCTAATTTTCAGCCAAGTGATTCCATGTTTTTTGAGGTCCTGGGGGTTTTAGAATGTGATGAAACAAAAACCAAGAAGTATACAGAGAAAATATCTCTGTATTATGTACTTGCTTTTGACCATCCATAAAATGATGAAAATTGCATTTGCTTTCTATCTATAGTTCCCAGGTACTGGGCTGTCAGAACAATAAGAATTGTATAATAAGGAAGTTTTATTGACTCATACTAATTATATCCCTAATAGCTTGAGAGACTACGTGTACCTGTAGGAGAGTATTACATAGAAATTACTTTTGCCCTATAAAGTTTGAAATTTAAGACAGCCAAAGTTGATCCTGGTAATAACAAAAGATACATACAAATCATGAATACAAATGGTGAGCAAAAAACTAACTCAAGGTAAAACATCAAGTGGGAAAATTGCAATTATTTTTAATGGATTAATGGTAAGTGCCTTATAAAATTGAAAGCTGTGAATATGAGCTCTGTAACTACAGTTGTATGTTATTTTTCTTTTCAGAAAGTCCTCAGTAGGGGGGACAAGATGGCGGGAAGGTAGGAGAAAGCACCTTTTTAACCTGTACCCTAAAGTGAGCTGATTACTTACCAAAGGACTCTGATCACCCATGAAATCAGCCTGAGATCAGAATTATACATGTCTGGGTCTCTACGGGGGCAGAAGACAGCAGTGGGCAGGTAAAGCAAGTGGGAACGGTGGACTGATATCTGAAGATAAACAAAAGGGGGAGGGAGCCACCAGAGGCTACCAGTTGGAAAGTAATACCCCAATCCAAGAGTGCCCTGCATCTGGGGACCAGCATTAACTTGGAGTCTGGTTGAAAGCACTCAAAAAGAGCAAAGGATCATGGGGGGGGGGGTTGTGGGAATCGGGGCAGCTAGGGACAGGGGCTTAAGTCCCTGGTTTCAGGACAGCCTCCCCTGGTGCTGAGCCAGATAAAGTGTGGCAGAGAAACCAGGTCTTGGTCCCTAGGCCACCAGCACACCCGAGAATGCATGGGTTCTGGCTCCTGTGAGGGGATGGGAGCCACGCTGGATAGCAGAACATGCGAACCCTGCTACAGAGCCTGAGATACGCGCGCCCTTCGTCCTCCCCTGAGAGAGGTACAAAGGCCCAGCTGGCACTCTTTGACCCCGCTATTGTTTCAGAGCCTAAGATGCGCACCCCAAACTCTCCCCTGACAGAGGTGAACGAAGGCCCAGCCTGGTGCTTTTGGACCTGTGCCCCGTTCTCAGAGCCTGAGATGCGCGCGTGACCCACAACCTCCCCTGAAAAAGGTGCACGCAAGCTGGGTACTCTTAGACCCAGAAAGACCAGGCATTCCCAGCCTAGGTCAGCGGGAAAATCTCAGTGTGCGATCACTGCTTGGAACCTCTCTGGCTGTCTGGAGCTCCCAGAAAGCCGCTGCTGCTGTAGTTTTGGGTACAAGCAAAAGATCCTGTGTCCCCAGGGACCATGACTCGGAACCTGCTCTGCCAACGGCCAAAGAGGAACTTATTTGGGCTCCAGAGCCAGACTGAGGCTTCTCTCTGAAAGGGAGGTCAATGTGTAGTTTGTTTTCCTCTAAAACTACAAAAACCATCAAAAGCCGTCAAGGAGAGAGAAAAAAAAAGTGAACAAACATAAAGACAACCAGAGAACAAAAGCCTGAAAAAAACCAGTTTCCTCAGAGCCCAACCCCTTGAGGGGGGTGGGAAGACTTAACTCAGGGAACATCATTGACTGAAAACCCACGTGGCAGGCCCCTCCCCCAGAAAATAAACCAAGAAAGAAAAAAAAAATACTGCAAGAGAACAACCACCACTACTTCATAGGACAACTTTTATTTTTAACTCGTTCCCACTATTCTGGTTCATTTTTTTTTTATATAGATAATTTTTTGACCTATTTACCATCACAGTGAGCTTTCCAGTACATCAAATTCCATAAAACCTTCTAACCTGAATTTTTTATACATACACCTGTGTTTTTCTTTTGCATTTCTATTTTTTGAATTTCGTTTTTTTATTTTAGTTTAGTTTATTCATTTTATTTTTATTTTCTAATATTCATATAGAGTTAAGCTTCAAAATAATCCCCTTTCCCCAATCAATACTACCCCTATAGGTAAACCAATTTTTAATCCCCCTTTATCTTAGGAAAGTTGAATTCTTTAACAAAGATATCAAGATACATCCAGGAAGAATAAAAAGAACCTTCCTCGCCCACACTGAGAATTTATAACCACTCTCCCATCTTTTTCTTCCACCACTGTTTCTGTGTTTTTGTGTTTGTCCTAATAGTATATATAAAATCTTACACTTGGGGTTCTTTTTGACAAGGTTCTTCCTTTATTTACATATATATTTTTTTTCTCTTGTCATATACTTTTATCCATCTTTTCATTTGTCTGTTTTTGTTTGTATACTTCATAAATCGTACCTTGGGGGCAATTTGGGTTGAACCTTCTCTTTCATCTTCCCTTTCTTTTCTCTCTCTCTCTCTCTTTTCTTTTTCTTTTCTTTTGTCTCTCATTTGGGTGGGGAATCCTGATTGCTCAGAGTGTTCCAGGGTGCACCTTGACTGCACCACGGTTGATACATCCAGCTACATCTGTTCAGTCATCTCTCACCAAAATGACTAGGAGGAGGAATGCCCAACAGAAGAAAAATACAGAGGATGGACCTTCTGCAACAGAGCTAACAGCTATCAACATAGACAATATGTTGGAAAGAGAATTCAGGCTAACAATTATCCAGGCAATATCTAAGTTGGAGAAGGCCATGGATGAACAAACAGAATTGATTAGGGCTGAGCGGAAAACAACCAGAGATGATGTTCACAATGTTAGGGCAGAGCTTAACGCTAGCAGGGATGAGGTTCACAATGCTCTCAATGAGTTCCAATGTAATCTAAATTCTCTCAAAGCTAGGGTAACTGAGACAGAAGATGGAATTAGTGATCTGGAGGACAAACAGATAGAGAGAAAGGATCAGGAGGAAGCCTGGAACGAACAGCTTAGAAGCCACGAAAACAGAATCAGGGAAATAAATGATGCCATGAAACGTTCCAACGTCAGAATTATTGGAATCTCTGAATGGGAGGAGAAAGAAAGAAGTCTAGAAGATATCGTGGAACAAGTTCTTCATGAAAATTTTCCCAATCTTGCGAATGGAACCAGCATTCATGTACTAGAGGCCGAAAGGTCTCTACCCAAGATTATAGATTCCAAAAAAACATCAGGGCACCTGATAGTCAAATTGAGGAATTATAATTGTAGGTATAATCTCTTGAAAGCCCCTAGGACAAAGGGGCTCCTTACTTACAGAGGAAAGCCCGTCAGAATAACGTCAGACCTGTCAACAGAGACCTGGCAAGCCAGAAAAGGCTGGTAAGATATATTCAGGGCATTTAATGAGAATAACATGCATCCAAGAATACTTTATCCAGCAAGACTGACATTCAAAATGGATGGAGAGATAAAGAGTTTCCAAGACTAGCAAGGCTTAAAAGACTATGCAACCACCAAGCCAACACTGCAGGAAATATTAAGGGGGGTTCTATAAAAGAGGAAAAATCCTAAGAATAGCATTGAACAGAAATATAGAGACAATCTACAGAAAGAAAGACTTCAAAGGTAACACAATGTCCATAAAAGTGTATCTATGAATAATCACTCTCAATGTGAATGGCCTAAATGCACACATAAAACAGCACAGGGTTGCAGATTGGATAAAATGACAGGACCCATCCATACGTTGTCTACAAGAGACACATTTTGAACCTAAAGATACACCCAGACTGAAAGTGAAGGGATGGAGAAGCATCTTTCATGCCAATGGGCCTCAAAAGAAGGCTGGGGTAGCAATTCTCATATCAGATAAATTAGATTTTAAACTAAAGACTGTAGTTAGAGATACAGAAGGACACTACATCATTCTTTAAGGGACTATCCACCAAGATAATCTAACAATTGTAAATATCTATGCCCCCAATATGGGAGCAGCCAATTACATAAGAATACTGTTAATCAAGATAAAAAGTCATATTGATATGAATACATTAATAGTAGGAGATCTTAACACACCTCTCTCAGAAATAGATAGATCATCAAAGCAGAAAATCAATAAAGAAACAAGAGCATTGAATGACATGCTGAACCAGATGGACCTCATAGATATATAGAGAAAATTCCACCCTAAAACAACAGAATACTCATTCTTCTCAAGTGCACATGGAACTTTCTCAAGAATAGACCACATACTGGGTCACAAATCAGGACTCAACCAATACCAAAAGACTGAGATTACCCCTGCATATTCTCAGATCACAATGCTTTGAAAATGGAGCTCAATCACAAGGAAAAGTTCCAAAGGAACTCAAAAACCTGGAAGCCAAAGACCACCTTGCTTAAGAATGCTTGGATCAACCAGGAGATTTAAGAAGAACTGAAACAATTCATGGAAACCAATGAGAATGAAGACACTTCGGTCCCAAACCTATGGGATACAGCAAAGGCGGCCCTAAGGGGGACATAGATAGCCATCCAAGCCTCTCTCAAAAAAATTGAAAAATCCAGAACACAGCAGCTGTCTCTACACCTTAAGGAACTGGACAATCCACAACAAAACAAACCAACTCCACACATAGGAAGGGAAATCATCAAGATTAGAGCTGAGATTAATGAGGTAGAAACCAGAGATATAATAGAACATATCAATGAAACTAGAAGCTGATTTTTTGAAAGAATCAATAAGATCGATAAACCATTGGCCACACTATTCCAAAAGAAAAGAGAGAAAGCCCAAATTCATAAAATTATAAATGAAAAGGGAGAGATCACAACGAACACCAAGGAAGCAGAAAAAATTATCAGAAGTTATTATCAAAAGTTATATGCCAATAAGCTAAGCAACCTAGATGAAATGGATGCATTCCTGGAAAACTATAAGCTCCTAAAATTGAACCAGGAAGAAATTGACAACCTGAATAGACTGATATCTAGTAACGAAATTAAAGCAGTGATCAAAAACCTCCCAAAAAACAAGAGCCCAGGACCTGACAGATTCCCTGGGGGAATTCTACCAAACTTTCAAAGAAGAAATAACACCCATACTCCTGAAGCTGTTTCAAAAAATTGAAGCAGAAGGAAAACTTCCAGACTCTTTCTATGAAGCCAGCATTACCCTGATCCCCAAACCAGGCAAAGACCCTACCAAAAAGGAGAATTTCAGACCAATATCACTGATGAATATGGATGCTAAGATTCTCAACAAGATCCTAGCAAACAGGATCCAAAAGCACATTAAAAAGATTATCCACCATGACAAGGTGGGATTCATCCCTGGGTTACAAGGATGGTTCAACATTCGCAAATCAAACAATGTGATAGAACAAAATAATAAGAGAAGAGAGAAGAACCACATGGTCCTCTTAATTGATGCAGAAAAAGCATTCGACAAAATCCAGCATCCGTTCCTGATTAAAACACTTCAAAGTATAG
Organism: Mustela nivalis; assembly: GCF_964662115.1. Lineage (NCBI taxonomy): Eukaryota > Metazoa > Chordata > Mammalia > Carnivora > Mustelidae > Mustela > Mustela nivalis. The sequence continues at coordinate 135,317,498 of NC_139023.1, read as the reverse complement.
GGATAGAGGAAACATTCCTGAACTTCATCAAATCTATGAAAGACCCACAGCAAATATCATCCTCAATGTGAAAAAGCTTGCAGCCTTTCCGTTGAGGACAGGAACACGACAAGGATGCCCACTCTCACCACTCTTGTTCAACATAGTATTAGAAATCCTAGCAACAGCAATCAGACAACAAAGAGAAATAAAAGGTATCCAAATTGGCAATGAAGAAGTCAAACAGTCTCTCTTCACAGATGACATGATTCTTTATATAGAAAACCCAAAAGACTCCACCCTCAAACTACTAGAACTCATAGAGCAACTCAGTAGCGTGGCAGGATACAAAGTCAATGTACAGAAATCAGTGACCTTCTTATACACTAACAATAAAAATACAAAAAGGGATATTAGAGAATTGATTCCATTTACTACAGCACCAAGAACCATAAGATACCTGGGAATAAACCTAACCAAAGAGGTAAAGGATCTGTACTTGAGGAACTACAGAACACTCATGAAAGAAACTGAAGAAGGCACAAAAAGATGGAAGATCATTCCATGCTCTTGGAGCAGAAGAATAAACATTGTTAAAATGTCTATACTGCCTAGAGCAATCTATACTTTTAATGCCATTCCGATCAAAATTCCACCAGTATTCTTCAAAGAGCTGGAGTAAATAATCCAAAAAGTTATATGGAATCAGAAGAGACCCCAAATCGCTAAGGAAATGTTGAAAAACAAAAATAAAACTGGGGGCATCACGCTACCTGATTTCAAGCTTTACTACAAAGCTGTGATCACCAAGAAAGCATGGTACTGGCATAAAAACAGACACATAGACCAGTGGAACATAGTAGAGAGCCCAGATATGGACCCTCAACTCTATGGACAAATAATCTTCGACAAAACAGGAAAAAATATACAGTGGAATAAAGACAGTCTCTTCAATAAATGGTGCTGGGAAAACTGGGCAGCTATATGTTAAAGAATGAAACTCGACCATTCTCTTACACTGTACACAAAGATAAACTCAAAATGGATAAAAGACCTCAATGTGAGACACAAATCCATCAGAATCCTAGAGGACAACATAGGCAGTAATCTCTTCGATATCAGCCACAGCAACTTCTTTCAAGATATGTCTCCAAAGGCAAAGGAAACAAAAGTGAAAATGAACTTTTGGGATTTTATCAATATCAAAAGCTTCTGCACAGCAAAGGAAACAGTCAACAAAACAAAGAGGCAACCCACAGAATGGGAGAAGATATTTGCAAATGACAGTACAGACACGGGATTGATATTCAGGATCTATAAAAAACTCCTCAAACTCAACACAAAAAAAGCAGACAATCATATCAAAAAATGGGCAGAAGATATGAACAGACACTTCTCCAATGAAGACATACAAATGGCTATCAGACACATGAAAAAATATTCATCATCACTAGCCATCAGGGAGATTCAAATTAAAACCACATTGAGATATCACCTTAACACCAGATAGAATGGCCAAAATTAGCAAGACAGGAAACAACATGTGTTGGAGGGGATTGGAGAAAGGGGAACCCTCTTACACTGTTGGTGGGAATGCAAGTTGGTGTAGCCTCTTTGCAGAACAGTGTGGAGATTCCTCAATAAATTAAAAATAGAACTTCCCTATGACCCTGCAATTGCACTCCTGGGTATTTACCCCAAAGATACAGATGTCGTGAAAAGAAGGGCCATCTGTACCCCAATGTTTATAGCAGCAATGGCCATGGTCGCCAAACTGTGGAAAGAACCAAGATGCCCTTCAACGGACGAATGGGTAAGGAAGATGTGGTCCATATACACGATGGAGTATTATGCCTCCATCAGAAAGGATGAATACCCAACTTTTGTAGCAACATGGATGGGACTAGAAGAGATGATGCTGAGTGAAATAAGTCAAGCAGAGAGAATCAATTATTATATGGTTTCACTTATTTTTGGAGCATAACAAATAGCATGGAGGACATGAGAAATTAGAGAGGAGAAGGGAGTTAAGGGAAATTGGAAGGGGAGGTGAACCATGAGAGACTATGGACTCTGAAAAACAATCTGAGGGGTTTGAATTGACGGGGGATGGAGGTTGGGGTACCAGGTGGTGGGTATTAGAGAGGGCATGGATTGCATAGATCACTGGGTGTGGTGCAAAATGAATACTGTTATGCTGAAAATAAATAAGTAAAAAATATATATAAATAAAAAAGAAAAAAAGAAAGTGCTCAGTTATACTACTCAATGCTCTTTGATTTGTCTTGAGACCTCTTTTACATCCACCCAAGAGCATACCTCAGACCTGGAATTACCAGGTCTTTGACTCTCTCAAGGAAGATAGCTTGTGATTGCACAAAAACAGTTCTGCGTCACAATTTGGTATGAAGCCTTTAGGCTAATTAACCTCTTCTGGAACTTAAAACATGAGCAGATTCACCTGAACTCTATTCATTGTAGAAACTCTACTACTTCATGATATTAATTCAAACCATGCTATTACTTTCATTATCACTATAACCACATGGAAATTGCATTTTTAAATATTCTTTGTAATAATAAATGCTTGTTCTACATCTATATGTTAAATCAGTGCTACTTTATTCGTCTATGTAAAAACATCTATTTTTCTGTTTGACACAACCTTATCCTATAAAACATAGGACAGAAGATAGCACCAACACTTCTTCAGTGATCCAAACTACAATCTTTAAAGTGGTTAATAAACAATTAAAATATGTTTATTGAAGTGTGCTATATGCCAAACCATGGGTTGTAGATACAAAGAATATAATGTATAAGACACACTGAGTATCTCACTTTAAGTAATGATCTTCTTTCTTTCTAATTTATAAGACTTGGGCAGAAATTTATACAAAGTAGTAAATAAAACCATTTTTGTTACTAACAAAAAGGTAACGTAGGATGTGTGATAGAATTTTGCTGGGGGATAGTGGGTGATTGGGATGGAAACTGAAGTGTTCCTCTAGTTAATCTAATATTGAAGGTCATTTTGAGAAGATGACACTTGAGAAATTCACAATCATGCAATGATTCGAGAAAATACATTTTAGGCAGAAAAGAATAAGGACAAACAAACTGATATGAGGATTAGTATGGTGTGTTGAATGAATAAGAACAAGCAAATATGGCTAGATCAGAGGTAATCAGGAGTAAAGTAGATAAATAATGAAAGATAACAAGGGTCCTGTATCCATGGGGTAACTGTGAGGTAAGGGGTTGACTAAACAGATTTGGATTGACCCACTGGCCTCAAGCATTTTTACAAATATCCTTTCTTTTTAAATCAGTTGAGATGATGAGGTTTAGCTCCTCCAAAAATTGGTGATACCCTAAGTATCTAAAAGGATATCTTCACTAGAAAATTTTCCTGATAGAAAATGATCAAACAATGAAAATGATCACTAGTGGTACTATAATGTTTTGGGCTCATCTCTGCTGGATTTATATCCTATTTTCTCCTTAATTCTATAGTATTGTTACTGAGTCTGGCTTTTTAACTCCTCTTTGACACAAAATACCAGACAAAATAGCTGGAACCCTCAAGATAACATGAACACACAGATCAAAATAACTAGATTTCTCAAAATAAAAACAACACACTTCACAACATATACCAGCTGAAGCAGAGTTACTGAAAAAAAAAATTAAAAAGCCAAAATGTACACAAAATGTCAAGGAGTATATTAACAATATGAAATAATACAAGAAATGATAATAAGGGGCTAAGTGAGACTTGATTGGTCAGTAAGATAGAGAGCTAGGGGTTCCCAACACATATCTCCCCCTGAAAAACTACAAACTGATGAAGATTGCTGTGGAATACAATAAAAGAATAACAGAAATCCTGTGAAGTTCAAAAACTAGGACAGCTCCTTAGAAAAGTGTAGGAAGAATTTTATCTGTCTCATCTCATCCCCCAGTCCTAAGCAGCTCAGCATCAGTTGGGATCCCCTCAGAGGATTTTACCCTATGCTGACAAGGAGAACAGAAGAATTCCAGAAAACTCACATCAGTGGATGTGTGGAGCCTTTGTTACAGAGGACTCCCATAGTCTTTACCAGTGCTAATCACAGCAGCAGAGAGCTGGCAAGAGTCACTGCCACTGAATCTTCTCTGCAGAGATGAGCTATCACTGCAGTGAGACCTACCTCTGCAGGCTCCAGTCACTGGAGTCACTGTTCCCAGTCTTTGGAATCAAGAAGCCCCAGTTACTCACTATCTATAGGACCAGAGCTATTACTATTCTGAATCCCAAGTCTCACCTTTGGATCCAATATTGCCAAGGCCACACTACTACTGCTTTGTTCACTTTCCCTACATTGCTGGTCAGGGTTTTGGCTTATCATTATTGGGGCCATGGAACCAAAGCTCTGCATTCACCCTTTAGTTCCTAACATATAGATTAAATGGGCAATGACTATTCCTGTTCTGCTACTGCCCTTAGGGCCAGAGTTAGGACATTGACTCATCATCCTCTAAATATGTTGGTACTGCACCTGGACCACTAGTACCAACCACCACCATATTCCATCATATCAGAGCTTGTACAGTTACTCCATCTCTCCCCTGAGTCCCTGATAGAACCCCAGAGATCCATGCCTTGGTTCCTTGGGAGATTCACACATGCTTATACTCCTGATGTAAGAACCACTGCTGCAGCAAGTGCACCCGTGATGAAGGGCCAAGGTACTGTGTTAGTTCCACATGTGTCTGATTCCAGGACCTTGCCACTACAGCCACTGTAGGTGTCAGTGCACTAGATCAAGAATCAAGAGGCTAGGGACGCCTGGGTGGCTCAGTTGGTTAAGCAGCTGCCTTCGGCTCAGGTCATGATCCCAGCGTCCTGGGATCAAGTCCCACATCGGTCTCCTTGCTCCGCAGGGAGCCTGCTTCTCCCTCTGACTCTGCCTTCCACTCTGTCTGCCTGTGCTCGCTCTCGCTCGCTCTCTCTCTGACAAATAAATAAATAAAATCTTAAAAAAAAAAAAAAAGAATCAAGAGGCTAGAAGTTCCTCCAAAGTGTAAATAAGAACAAAAGGAGCCCAACACTCCTTGCCTTTGGGGAACTGAATAGTCCTGGCCAGCACTGCCACACTCAGGACTTCACCATTCTTGTTCACAGAAAAGCACTATAGTCTCTGCCAACATTGATGTTAGTTGGTGGAGATGCATAGACATATGATGCTGTGGTAAAACAGAAATTAGAGATGTTACACCTCATCCAGCTAATTCCCTCACATACATCTTTTCCCCAACAAAGTCCATCTTTAAGACTGGAAAATAGGGCTGATCTCTCAAATGCATAGATATCAACTCAAAACCATCACAAACACATGCACAAAAAAGCAAAGAAACATGACCCCACCAAAGAAAGAGTGATTTTCAAGTAACTGACTGCAAAGAAAAGACGATCTGGGAATTTACTGAAAAAGAATTCAAAATAATTATTTTAAGAAAGCACAGTAGTACTCAAGAGAATGCAAATAAACAACTCAGCAAACTCATGAAAACAATGCATGAACAAAATAAGAAGTTAAAGATACAGAAATTGTAAAAACAATTCAAAAGTTCTGGAGCTGAAGAATACAACAAATAAAATGGAAAATGCAATAAAGAGCTGCTACGACAAATTCAATCAATCAAATAATCTGTGAACATTAAGACAAATCTCTAGGTATTTTACAATCAGTGGTGAAAAAAAGAAGAAAATATTAAACATGAATAAAGCTTACATGAATGATGAGATATCATGAAATGAATATTCATACTATGGGAATTGAGAAGGAGAGGAGAGAGAGAAAAGGACAGAGAACTTAAAGACATTGTGGATGAGAACTTCCTAAATCTAAGGAGAGTTGTGAACTTCCAAGGTACATCAAACTCAAAATGTCACAAAGAGATTTGATCCAAAGAAATCTTTACTGAAACATTATAATCAAATTCTCAAATAAAAAGGTCTTTTTTTACTCAAATTTAAAATACTCTAATATTTTAATTGTGTGTGTAAATCATTTTTAAATCTAACACATAGATTAAAAAGCAGCAGGGTTAATAGTTACAGCTATATTTTTAAAATAAACATCATATAGAAAATGCAAATTGTGATAACATAAAATTTAGAAGGGGCAAGTATATGTGTAGAAAAAATTTATTCAAATGAAGTTAAGTTGTTATTAGATTAAAATATGTTATTATAATGTATATTATGAAAAATTCATGATAATCAGGAAGAAGAGCTACACAAGTTTGTAATAGATACACAAATGATAACATTAAAAGAATCAAAGACTATCTTTACAAAAAAATTACTAATTCACAAAGCAAGAGAGGAAAAAATCAACAAAGGAATTACAAAACAACAAAAAGGCAGCTAACAAAATGACAATAGTAAGTTTTTACCTATAAACAATTATTCTAAATGTAAATGCTTAAATTCTCCACTTAAACACAAAGAGCGGTTGAGCAGATTAAATAAAAACAAGAACAAGAACAACAACAACTGCAATAACTACAACTATAACTACATGGACAGTCATAGGTTGAACGTGAAAGAATGGAAAAATAAATTCCATGCAAGTGAAAATAAAATAGAACAGGTATAGCTATACTTCTAATAGACAAAACAAACTTTGAATTAAATGTTATAACCAGAGACAAGGAAGACAATGATATAATGATAAAAGAGGTGAATTAATCAAGAAGTTGTAACAATTATACATGCAGCCAACATCAGAGTACCCAATATATTAGTCAAATGCTAACAGAAATAAAGGGAGAAATAGATATTAAATTAAAAGTAAATTACTTCAATATCCCACTTTCAACAAAGGACAGATCATCCAGACAGAAAAGTCAGTAAGGAAATAGACTTCATTTATAATTAAGACCAAATAGACCTACCAGACATATCACAACATCTCACCCAAGAACAGAAGAATACGCATTCTTCTCAAGCATAGGCAGAATATTCTCCATATAGATTATAAATTACGTCATAAAATAAGTCCTAACAATTTTAAAAATATTGTAATCATGGGGCACCTGAGTGGTTCAGTGGGTTAAAGCCTCTGCCTTTGGCTCAAGTCATGATCCCAGGATCCTGGGATCGAGCCCCAGATCAGGCTCTCTGCTCCATGGGGAGCCTGCTTCCTCCTCTCTCTTTGCCTGCCTCTCTGCCTGCTTGTGATCTCTGTCTGTCAAATAAATAAATAAAATCTTTAAAAAAAAGGAGATTTTAATCACATTAAGTATCTTCTTTGACCACAACAGCATAACAGAAATCAATAACAAGAGGAATATTGAAAAATTCATAAATTACATGGAAATTAAACAACAAACATCTGAAAGCAGAAATCAAAGGATTTCTGCAGAAATCAAAGGATAAATTAAAAAGAAAATCTTAACACCTATGAAAATGGAATCACAACATAAAGCAGAAATCAAGGATAATTTAAAAAGAAAATCTTAACACCTATGAAAATGGAATCACAACATAACAAAACATCACATGCAGCAAAAGCAGTTTTTATTTTATTTTATTTTATTTTTTCAGTGTTCCAAGATTCATTGTTTATGCACCATACAGAGTCCTCCATACAATGTTTGCCTTCCTTAATACCCACCACCAGGCTTACCCAAAAGCAGTTTTAAGAGGGAATTTTTTAGGGATAAACATCCACATTCAGAAAGAAAATAAATATTTCAAATAAATTATCTAGACTTATACCTCAAGGAACCAGAAAAGAAAATACAAAGAAGAAATTTAGCAAAAGGAAGCAATAAAGTTAAGAACAGAAATTAATGAAATAGAGTAATAGAATAAATAAAGAGTAATAGAAATGATCAATGTAAGATTGGTTGTTTGAAAAGAAAAACAGAATTGGCAAATCTATAATCAGACTAAGAAAAAAAGGAGAAGGGGGTGGGATTATGGACATTGGGGAGGGTATGTGCTTTGGTGAGTGCTGTGAAGTGTGTAAACCTGGTGATTCACAGACCTGTACCTCTGGGGATAAAAATAAATGTTTATAAAAAATAAAAAAAATTTAAAAAAGTGACCAAAATTAGTAAAATTATAAATGAAAGAGGAGACATTATACTGTTACCACAGAAATATAAAGGATCATGAAAGACTGAACAGCTATATGTCAACAAGTTTGATAACTTAAAAAAAGATAAATTCCTAGAAACATACAGCTTACAAAGATTAAATCAAGGTTATAGAAAATCTGAACAGAATAATAATAAGCAAGGAATTAAAAATAGCAATCAAAAATCTCCTAACAAAAGGTCAGAACCAGATGACATTATAGATAAATTATACCAGACATTTGAAGAATTAATATTAATCCTCCTCAAACCCTCCAAAATTTTTAAGAACACTTCCAAATTCATTTTATAAGGTCAACATTATCTTAATACTGAAGCTGATAAGGTCATTACAAAAAAAATAAAATTACTGTCCAATATTCTTAATGAAAACTGATTGAAAAATCCTAAAGGAGGTGGGTGGGGAAGACCTAACAAACGAAATTCAAGGGCACATAAAAGGTTCATACACCATGAACAAGTGGAATTCCTACTCAGGATTCAGAGATGATTCAACAATATGCAAGTAACTGAATATCATATACCACACTAACAGAATAAAGGATGCAAATACTATGATCATCTGAATACATGCATAAAAACATTTGACAAAACTCCACATTCCTTTTGATGAAAAACTCTCAACAAATTAAGTGTAGAAAAAGAAGATTTCAACTTAGTAAAGACTGTATATGACAAGTCAACATATAACCTCATACTCAACAGTAAAAGTTAAAAGTCTTTTCTCAAAGATAAGTGGTAAGGCAAGGATTCCCAGTCTTGCCATTTCTATTTAATATGGTATTGGAAGTCCTAGCCAAAGCAATTAGGCAATAAAAAGAAATTAAAAGATATCTGAGAAAGAGGGAAGAAGTACAATTATATCTGTTTGTAGGGGACATGATCTATACTTGGAAAATGTAGAAAACCATAAAGATACTACTAAAAATCTTTAAGAATAAATGATTCAATAAAGTTGTAAGATGCAAAATCAATACACAAAAATTATTTTCATATCTAAATACTAACAGTGATCTAAAACATAAATTAAGAAAGCCATCCTTATTACAAAAGCATAAAAACAATAAAATATTATAAATAAACTTAACTAAGTTGGTACAAAATCTGTATATTCAGGTCTGTGAAGACCTGTATTTTCAGGCTTAAAACGATGAGATCGATTTAAAACATAATAAGTGACATAAATAAATGTAATGATATCCTGTTTTCTTGGCTTAGAAGAATTAATCATGTGAAAATGTCATCATACCATTCAAAGTGATCTACATGTTTAATGAAATTCCTATCAAAATTCCAATGGCATTTTTCAGAGAAAGATAAAAAGGTATTCTAAAACTGGCATGGAACCACAAATAACCCAAATACCCAAAGAAATCTTAAGAACAAAAAGCTAGAAGTATCATAATTCCTGATTTCAAGCTATATTGCAAGCTATAGCAATCAAAACAGTATGTTATTGCCATAAAGAAAAAAAAAAGTCATGTAGAATAGTGCATTCAAATAGAGACCCAAGATATGAACCCATGTGTGTAAGTTCAACTAATTTTTGACAAAAGTGAGAGGAAAACACAATGCAAAAAGTATAGGCTTTTTAATTAATGGTGTTGGGGAAAGTAGAGGACATAAGCAAAAGAATAAAATTATACTTCTATCTTATACCACTCACCCAAAATTAACTTGAAATGGACCAAAGACTTAAACGTAAGAACTGAAATCATAAAACTTAAAAAAAACATAGTAATAAGATCTTTTTTTTTTTTAACTTTGGTCTCAACAATGATTTCCTAGATAAGACACAAAAAACACAGGCAAAAAAAGCTAAAATAGAAAAATAAGACATCAAACTAAAGAAATTCTGTATTAATGAATTAAACAATTAATGAATTACAAGAACAATTTATGAGATGGTAAAAATACTGCAAACCATATATCTAATAAAGGGTTAATATCTGTAATAGAAAAAGAACTGACACAGCCCAATAGGAAAATAACAAATAATCCTTTTAAAGGTAGGTAGAGAACTGGACATATTTTTTCCCCGAAGATGATATTCAAATTGTTATAAGAATATGAAAAGGTGCACACATTCAGTAATCATTGTAGAATTACAAATCAAAAATACAATGAAATACCACCTCTCATCTGTTAGAATTGTTATTACAAAAAAAGACAATAAATAATAGACTGTTGCAAGATGTGTGCAAAATAAGAAAGCTCTAAGATTTCCTCATCTCATGAATACAACTAGTAACTGTTAAATCAGCCTAAACACTCAGGAAGTTGAGTGAAAACTGGCAGTACAAACTCTGCAACTAGAAATAGAGAGGAGACCACATTGAAGCATGTAGGAGTTATGAACACAGGGTTTAGATGAAAAGAGATCATGGTCACTGTGGTGGGGAGGGAGCCATGGTCATGGAGAAGGATGAAACACATTAGCACACAAGGAAAAATAAATACCCATGGTGTGAGAGGGGCTGAATTTGATGAGTTATTACTACTAATAGGGCTTATAGTTTGAAGTTTTCAAAAGGTAAGCAGGCTTGACTGCGATAGAGTCAAGAGGAATTACTCTGTTCTTGGTAAGAAAGAAGGCAAACAACCCACAGACATACAACGTGGAAACAGCTATCTTAAGAGCAGCTGGGAAACAGGGTGAGCAGTTAATTTGCTCACTTTCAAGGATGACCTAGAGAGAGAGCATCTTCATCCACAGAGAGACTCCTCCTGGCACCAATCATTTCCTTCCAGCATCCCTCAGCAAAAGCATAGGAACACCTGTTGGAACAAGCACAGCCAATATTTGCTACCTAATGTGATTACATCAAGTCCTGCTCCTCTGCACTTCCCCTTCGTAGTCACATTTGTCTCAGTCTCAGCAAGGCAGGTCACCTCCAACAGATGACTGGCCCAAATCCCTGCTCAAACCATGTTTGCCCATACAGAAATTTTGCAGAGTCTTGATTCTGGAGGTGGCAGTGGCAACAGGTCTCATTTCACAAACAGGCCAGTGCACATCTTGTTAAAATGTGCCATATTTAGGCTAGAGACCAAATATTGCCCCCAATAGGCAAGGAGAGCCTCCACAGACAAAAGGCCTGAAGTATAAAGCAGGCAGGACAAAGCAGTAAAGTGCACATAACATACATTGGAGAAGCTTCCAGAAGTGCCAAGCCCTACAGAATAAGGGACTCTATGCAGCAGGGCACTATAGGACCTCTTCTTCATAAGGACATTGCCCTCAAGAATAAGATGTACTAACTTTTCTAATACAGAGAAATAGACAAATAGACAAAATGAAAAGACAGAAATCTATCCCAAATGAAAGAAAGGGACAAGGCCACAGCCAAAGATCTAAGTGAAACAGATATAGGTAACATGACTGATAGAGATCTTAAAGTAATGATCATAAGGATACTCACTGGACTCGAGAAAAGAGTGGAAGATGTGAGTGAGACTTGCAACAGAGAGATAAGGAATAACATGGCAGAGATAAAGGGCTCAATAAACAAAATGAACAACATGCTTGATAGAATACGTAGTAGAATGGAAGAAGCAGAGGAATAAAATAGAAGAATTGGAACTTCAATAAGCAATTATAGAATTTCTCATTTCTGGAAATGATTCAGGGAACTGTTTATCCAAGTCATGCATTCACTGTTTCAGTCATAACAGCTGACATGACTATTTCCTTAATGGAATTGGTTATTTGGGTTTATCAGATTTTATTGAGCATCAGTATTCCAGATACTTAGACAATTAAGAGAAGTATTAAGACGATTCTTGTTTTTGAATAAGTTATATTATAAAGAGAGAAATAGAAATAAATATATTCAGATTATTTTTACAGATATGGTTACAGAGATTGTCCAAGGGAACACTTGCAAATGCAAAGATGTATGAGAGAGCAAACTAGAAGACAGAGTAACGGAAAGTGATCAAGCTGCACAAGAGAAAAAAAGAGTTATTTAAAATTAGAATAGACTCAGGGAACTTAGTGACACCATTACATGTAATAACATTCATATTATAGAAAAAGAAGAGAGAAAAAAAAGGGGCAGAAAATTTATTTGAGGAAATAATACCTGAATTTCCCAGATCTGAGGGAGGAAACAGATACCCAGATCCAGGAGAACAGAGAACCCCTAAAAAAGTTAACAAAAGGAGATCCACACCAAGACATATTGTAATCAAATATGCAAAGTATAGTGATAAAGGGGAAAAAAAAAAAACAAAAACAAAGGCAAAGGAAGAAGTAACATAAAAGGGAAACCCCATAAGGCTACCAGGGGATTGTTCAGCAGAAACTTTCCAAGTCAGAATAAAATGGCATGATATATTCAAAGTGCTGAATGGGAAAAATCTGCACCCAGGAGTATTCTAACCAATAAGATGATCATTCAGAATAGGAGGGATAAAGGTTTTCCTACACAAACAAAAGTTAAAAGAAATCATCGCCACTAAACCAGACTTGGCAAGAAATGATAAAGGGAATTCTTTGAGTAGAAAGGAAAGGCCATAATTGAGAATTAAGGAAAGGAAAACAAAATTCACAGGTACATACAAATATAAAAAAAAGTAATTGATTAATCACTTATAAAATTAGTATGCAGGCTAAAGCACAAAAGCAGTGACATCAATAGTATATATAAAATCAGTCAAGAGATTCATAAAATAAAAGGATGTAAAGTATGACATCATGTATATAAAACATGAGGGAAGGATGAGCTAAAATTTTAGTGCTTTTAGGATGGGTTCTAACTTAAACAACTGTCAATCTGATACAGACTACTACATGCATTGAATATTGAATGCAAACCTAGTGATAACTAAAAATCAAAAATGTTTCATAGAAATGAAAAAATAAAGGAATTGAAGCATATCACTAAAGAAGGCCATCAACTCACAAGGCAAGAAGTAACAGACAAAAGTAACAGAGGATACCTACAAAAATAACCATAGCAACTAACAAAATGACAATAAGTGTGAAAGTATCAATAATTACTTTGGATATAAGTGAACTAAATCCCCCTATCAAAAGACATAGGGAGACTAAATGGATTAAAGAAGCAAAATCCATATATGTGCTGCTGACAAACTCATTGCATACCTAAAAACACATGGAGATTTAACGCAAAGGATTAGAAAAACATTTATCATGCAAATGAAAATGAAAAAAAAAAAGCTGTGGCAGCAATAATTTTATTGAAAAAATAGACTTTAAAACAATGACTGTAATAAGACACAAAGAAGGACACTATATAATCATAAAAGGAACAATCCCACAAGAACATATAACAATAATAAATATTTATGCACCCAACATGGGAGAACCCAAAAACATAAAGTAAATATTAATAAACATAGAGCTAGTAATAAGCAGTAATGTAATAATCATAGGGGACTTTAACACTCCACTTACATCAATATCATCCGGACAGAAAATCAACAAGGAAAGAGTGACTTTAAATGACACATTGGCCCACATGGACTTAACAGATATATTCAGAATATCCCATCATAAAAAGGTAGAATACACACACTTCTCAGGTGCGCATGAAGCATTCTCCAGAATAGATGATATGTTATGCCATAAAACCAGTCAACAAATTCCAAAATAATTCCAACATAAAACCATCAACAAAATCAAAAGACAGAAATTATATCTCTTCAAACCACAATGCAACAAGAAATCAATCACAAGAAAAAAATATGGAAAGAACTCCAATATATGGAGGTTAAGTAACAGGCTACTAAACAATAAATGGGTCAAATAAGAAGTCAAAGAAGAAATAAAAAAATATGCGGAGACAAATGAAAATAAAAACCCAATGACTCAAAATCTTTGAGATGCAACAAAAACTGTTCTAAGCCAAAAGATTATAGCAATATAGGCTTAGGTAAGGAAGGGAAAAAAAAAGTCTCTAATAACACAACATTACACTTAAAAGAGCTTACAAAAAGAGAAAGTAAAACCTAAAACCAGCAAAAGAAAGGAAACAATAAAGATTAAAGAAAAAAAAAAATGAAACCAAGACAAAAAAAAAAACCAGTAGAACAGATCAATGAAATTATTAGCTGGTTCTTTGAAAAGGTCAACAAAAATGATAAGCCATTAGTCAGATTCATCCAAAAATCAGAAGAGAGAAAGAGAGAGATCTCAAAATCAAAAAGAGGAGAAATATAACCACCATAGAAATACAAAGGATTATAAGAGAATATTATGAAAAATTATATCAACAAATTGAACTACATAGAAGAAATGGGTCAATTCTTGTAACCCTATCGAGGAAGGAAGGGGTTAAGATGGTGGAATAGTAGGGGACCCTAGGCTTGCCTCATCCCTCAAACACAGTTAGATCAACACCAAATCACTTTGAACAACTAGGAAATCAATCCAAGAATTAAGAAATAAATATGCACAACTGGAAAGAGAGAATGAGGTAGATGCAAGTTTCAAAAATGTGAATTAAGGGAGAGAAAAATCATGGTGCTTCATGGAAAAAAGTCCAGAAGAGAGGGAGAGAGTGGGAGGGAGAGGAGCCTATACGGTTTGTGCAAGACACCAGGGTGTGGGCATTCACTGGATCATACTGGGAGAGAATGTATTCCTTCCTGGAGTAGATGTGGACAAGTGTATATAGCCTTTTCAAGGAAAAAAGGTCCACCAGATGCCACTGAATGACCGTTCAACATTAGGGGACAGGGGAGTGTTCAGAGGGCAGATAACCTGGACACACTTTTTTTCCTGTGATTCACCATGTACTCCAGGCACCTGGGTGACTATGTGACTGCTTTTTAGGGACAGAATACCACCTGAAATGGTACTGTGGGGCTCTCCTCTGGGAGAGGAGTGGGTCCATGTTTTACCAGCCTTTTAAGAGTTGGAGATTTGAATCCCAGCCATTGGCCAGAGATTAAAACATAGAAGAACTATACCTTTAGATATCCAACAGCCCAGGCACAGACTGGTTGAGAGCAAGGGACACAGGAGGGGATATTGTTCACTTTTCTTTGAGGGCCTTTTGAACAGCAACAGCCATAAGTTCCTCTCTCTGGAGACGAGAGGGCGGAATGACGCCATCTTCCACATCCCCCCTTCCCAAGCCCACCAGCAGGGTTGGTTCTCTCTGTGTTTCAGAGAGAAACACAGTGCCTCCAGTGGAGGCTGGAGTCACTTATGCCAAACCCACTCCCCTGCACCACCCCTGCAGGGCCATCTTTACTTAGGCAAGCCTGACTGTAAGCCAGTGCAGCAGGCGTCTCTCTCAGAAGACCAAAACAGGTCCCCAGTATTTACCAAGTCTACTGACTATTCAATACATTGAAGTGTCAGGATCAGTTCTGGCGGAAATAGGACCGAGCTTTCTTTCTTTTCCTTCCTTTCTTTATTTTGTATTTTGTATTTATCTGTATTTTTTATTTTATTTTAATTTTTATTTATTCATTTATTTAATTTTTTTAGATTTAATTTTATTTCTTCAATGTTCCAAGATTCGTTGTTTACTTTTATTTTTTTTTTTTTCCTTTGGAATCAGGCTTATAGGTTTTTGTTCATTTATTGGTTTGTTTACTTTTTGTTTTTTTTTTTTTTTTTCTATCAGCCTTCTTTTCTTTTTTTTCCTCCTTTCTTTCTTTCATTTTTTTTTTCCTTTCTTTCTTTTCCTTTGGAATGAGACTTACAGTTATTGTTGTTGTTCATCTGTTTGCTTTTTTGTTCCTTTTCCTTTTTTTTGATCAGCTTTTTTTTTTTTTTTTAATCTTAGGTCTCTTAAACAAATCAAGGCACATAGTTAAAAGTCCAAACACTCCCTATTGCAAGAAAGGAGAAACTTTGCAGAGAACTGACCTGTGAGAAAAAGCAGACAAAATAAAACAGCAGAGTGCTCCATAAACACTTCCTTAAGTGCAGGCCCTAGATAACATATTACTGTCTCTTACTATAGGATTATTTCAGGAACAGGAAACATAATAAGCTTTCATAACACACAAAAAAGAGAAACCTAGACATAATGACAAGAGAGGAATTCTCCCCAAAAGAAAGATCAATTATAAATCACAGCCAAGGATTTGCTCAAAACATATATAAGCAATATATCTGAACAAGAATTTAAACAGTCATAAGACTATCTGCATTTGAAAGAAGGATAGGAGGATACCAGAAAAGCCCTGGCTGTAGAGATAAAAGACCTAAAAACTAATCAGTCCAAAATAAAATGCTGTAACTGAATGGAAAACTGACTAGATGTAATCACAACAAGGATGGAAGATGCAGAGGAAAAAATAAGATATAAAAGATAAAATATAAAAGCTGAAAAGAGAAAAAGAAAACTATAAGTCACAAATATAGATTTAGCAAACTTGGTGATTCTACAAAATGAAATAATATCTGTATCATAGGAGTCCCAGAAGAAGAGTGGGGAAAAGGGGACAAAAGTTGTATCTGAAAAATTATAGCTGAGAACATCCCTAATCTGGGGAAGAAAACAGACATTCAAGTCCAAGAGGCATAGAGAACACCCCTCAAATCAACAAAAACATGTCAACACCCAGATATATCATAATGCAACTTGCAAAATCTGATAAAGAAAATATAAAGGAAGATAACAACAGCAACAACAAAAATGCCCTTATCCTAAAATGGTAGACACTTAAGGTTAGCAGCAGATCTGCACACAGAAACTAGGTAGGCCAGAAAAGAGTGGCATGAGATGTTCAATATGCTAAATGGGAAAAATATGCAGCCCAGAATACTATGTCCAACAAGGCTGCCATTCAAAATAGAAGAAATAGTTTCCAAAATAAGCAAAAACAAAAGAAGCTTGTGAACACTGAACCAGCTCGGCAAGAAATATTAAAAAGGACTCATTCAGTGGGAAATAGAGAACAAAAACCATAACAAAGACTGAATGAAACAGACACAATCTACAGGAACAGTGACTTTATGGGCAAACAATGAAAGTAAATTTATGTCTATCAATAATTACGCTGAATGTGAATGCTCCAATCAAAAGACATAGGGTATCAGAGTGTATTTTAAAAAAGACCCATTGTCATCCTGTTTTAGAAGAGACTCATTTTAAACCCAGAGATACCTCTAGATTGAAAGTAAGAAGGTGAAGAACCATCTATCGTGTTAATGAACACCAAAAGAAAGCTGGAGTAGCCATACTTATATCAAACAAACTGGATCTTAAACCAAAGACTATAATAAGAGAAGAAGAAGGGCAATATATTACAATGAATGGGTCTATCCACCAAGGTAAGATATAAAAATTATATATATTTATGCCCCCAACTTAGAAGCAACCAAATATATAAATCAATTAATAACAAACTTAAATAAACTCACTGATAATAATACAATGATAGTAGGAGAATTTAGTATCTCACTCACTAAAATGAACAGATCATTTAAGCAGATCAACAAAGAAACGAGAGGTTTGAATGACACACTAGACCAGAGGGACTTAGTAGACATATTCAGGGTTTTTCATACTAAAACAGCAGGACACATCTTCTTTCTTGAGTGTCCATAGAATATTCTACAGAATAGATCACATATTGGGTTACAAATCAGGCCTCGATCAGAATAAAAAGATCACACCATGCATGTTTTCAGATCACAATGCTATGAAACTTGAAGTCAACCATAAGAAAATATTTGGAAGGACCACAAGTATATGAAGGTTAAAGAACATTCTACTAAAGAATGAATGGAAATTAGAGAGGAAATTTAAAAATAAATAAAACAAAACAAAACAAAAAACTGGAAGCAAATAACAGTGAAACCACAACAGTTCCAAACCTTTGGGATGTAGCAAAGACAGTCCTAAGAGGGAAGTTTATAACAATACATGACTTCTGCAAGTAAAAAAAAAAAAAAAAAAAAAAAAAAAGTCTCAAATACACAACCTAAAGGAGCTTGAAAAAGAATAGAAAATGAAGCCTAAAATCAACAGGAAAAGAGAACTAATTTACAATAAATTAGAAATAAAATATATAAAATTTAAAAATAGAACAAATCAACAAAACTAGGAACTGGTTCTTTGAAAGAATTAACAAAATGATAAACCCTTGGACAGATTTATCAAAAAGAAAAGAGAAAGGACCTAAATAAAATCACAGATGAAAGAAGAGAGATCACAACCAACACTGAAGAAATACAATAGGAGAAGGTAGGGAAAAATCAAGTGGGGGAAGTTAGAGGGGGAGAGAAACCATGAGATATTATGGACTTCAGGAAACAAACTGAGGGTTTTAGAAGGGAAGATGGTAGGGGGATGGGTTAGCCTGGAGCACTGAGTTATACACAAACAATGAATCATGGAACACTACACCAAAAATTAATGATGTGCTGTGTGGCAACTATCATAATAAAAGAAAAATAAAATAAATAAAATCATCGATATAATTTTTTTAAAGAAATACAATTATAAGAACATATTATGAGCAATATATGCCAACAAATTAGACAATCTGGAAGAAATGGATGCATTCCTAGAAACATTCAAACTGCCAAAACTGAAACAGGAAGAAATAGAAATCTGAACAGATCCATAACCAGCAAAGAAATTGAATCAGTAATCAAAAATGTCCCAACAAACAAGAGTCTTGAGTTAAATGGGTCCCCAGGGGAATTCTACCAAACATTTCAAGAAGAATTAATACTATTATTTTGAAGCTGTTTAAAAAAATAGAAATGGAAGGAAAACCTAAACTCTTTCTATGAGGTCAGTGTCACTTTGATGCTAGAACCAAATAAAGACCCCATTTAAAAGGAGAATAACAGATCATTATCCCTGATGAACATGAAAAAACATGCATAAATTCTCAATAAGATATTAGCTAATGGAATTCAACAGTACATTAAAAAGATTATTCACCATGACCAAGTGTGATTTATTCCTGGGCTCCAGGGGTGGTTCAGTATCTACAAATTAATTAACACGATACACCACATTAATAAAAGAAAGGATAAGAACCATAATATCCTCTCAATAGATGCAGAAAAAACATTGTACACAATAC